>NC_086446.1:112828562-112932238 GCF_028390025.1 Pseudophryne corroboree | reverse complement strand
ATGAGCTTTGTGGTTTCTGTTAGAACTTTTCTACTTCTAACTACTGGTTCATAAATGAAAACGTTTGAAAATGGAATGCATCAACAGAACGGTGTTGGCAGTATAAAAACACCTACAGCACCTTGTATTCCCAGGTGGTCTCCCATCCAAGTACTAACCAGGCCCAACACTGCTTAGCTTCCAAGATCAGATGAGATTGGGCGTATCCAGTGTGGTGTGGCTGTAGATGAGCTTTGTGGTTTCTGTTAGAACTTTTCTACTTCTAACTACTGGTTCATAAATGAAAACGTTTGAAAATGGAATGCATCAACAGAACGGTGTTGGCAGTATAAAAATACCTACAGCACCTTGTATTCCCAGGTGGTCTCCCATCCAAGTACTAACCAGGCCCAACACTGCTTAGCTTCCAAGATTAGATGAGATTGGGCGTATCCAGTGTGCTGTGGCTGTAGATGAGCTTTGTTGTTTCTGTTAGTACTTTTCTACTTCTAACTACTGGTTCATAAATGAATACGTTTGAAAATGGAATGCTTCAACAGAACGGTGTTGGCAGTATAAAAATATCTACAGCACCTTGTATTCCCAGGTGGTCTCCCATCCAAGTACTAACCAGGCCCAACACTGCTTAGCTTCCAAGATCAGATGAGATTGGGCGTATCCAGTGTTGCTTGGCTCTAGATGAGCTTTATGGTTTCTGTTAGAACTTTTCTACTTCTAACTACTGGTTCATAAATGAAAACGTTTGAAAATGGAATGCATCAACAGACCGGTGTTGGCAGTATAAAAATATCTACAGCACCTTGTATACCCAGGTGGTCTCCCATCCAAGTACTAACCAGGCCCAACACTGCTTAGCTTCCAAGATCAGATGAGATTGGGCGTATCCAGTGTGGTGTGGCTGAAGATGAGCTTTATGGTTTCTGTTAGAACTTTTCTACTTCTAACTACTGGTTCATAAATGAATACGTTTGAAAATGGAATGCATCAACAGAACGGTGTTGGTAGTATAAAAATATCTACAGCACCTTGTATTCCCAGGTGGTCTCCCATCCAAGTACTAACCAGGCCCAACCCTGCTTAGCTTCCTAGAACAGATGAGATTGGGCGTATCCAGTGTGGTGTGGCTGTAGATGAGCTTTGTGGTTTCTGTTTGAACTTTTCTACTTCTAACTACTGGTTCATAAATGAATACATTTGAAAATTGAATGCATCAACAGAACGGTGTTGGCAGTATAAAAATATCTACAGCACCTTGTATTCTCAGGTGGTCTCCCATCCAAGTACTAACCAGGCCCAACACTGCTTAGCTTCCAAGATCAGATGAGATTGGGCGTATCCAGTGTGGTGTTGCTGTAGATGAACTTTCTGGTTTCTGTTAGAACTTTTCTACTTCTAACTACTGGTTCATAAATGAATACGTTTTAAAATGGAATGCATCAACAGAACGGTGTTGGCAGTATTGGTCTCCCATCCAAGTACTAACCAGGCCCAACACTGCTTAGCTTCCAAGATCAGATGAGATTGGGCGTATCCAGTGTGGTGTGGCTGTAGATGAGCTTTGTGGTTTCTGTTAGAACTTTTCTACTTCTAACTACTGGTTCATAAATGAATACGTTTGAAAATGGAATGCATCAACAGAACGGTGTTGGCAGTATAAAAATATCTACAGCACCTTGTATTCCCAGGTGGTCTCCCATCCAAGTACTAACCAGGCCCAACACTGCTTAGCTTCCAAGATCAGATGAGACTGGGCGTATCCAGTGTGGTGCGGCTGTAGATGAGCTTTGTGGTTTCTGTTAGAACTTTTCTACTTCTAACTACTGGTTCATAAATGAATACGTTTGAAAATGGAATGCATCAACAGAACGGTGTTGGCAGTATAAAAATATCTTCAGCACCTTGTATTCCCAGGTGGTCTCCCATCCAAGTACTAACCAGGCCCAACACTGCTTAGTTTCCAAAATCAGATGAGATTGGGCGTATCCAGTGTGGTGTTGCTGTAGATGAACTTTCTGGTTTCTGTTAGAACTTTTCTACTTCTAACTACTGGTTCATAAATGAATACATTTGAAAATTGAATGCATCAACAGAACGGTGTTGGCAGTATAAAAATATCTACAGCACCTTGTATTCCTAGGTGGTCTCCCATCCAAATACTAACCAGGCCCAACACTGCTTAGCTTCCAAGATCAGATGAGATTGGGCGTATCCAGTGTGGTGTGGCTGTAGATGAGCTTTGTGGTTTCTGTTAGAACTTTTCTACTTCTAACTACTGGTTCATAAATGAAAACATTTGAAAATGGAATGCATCAACAGACCGGTGTTGGCAGTATAAAAATATCTACAGCACCTTGTAGTCCCAGGTGGTCTCCCATCCAAGTACTAACCAGGCCCAACACTGCTTAGCTTCCAAGATCAGATGAGATTGGGCGTATCCAGTGTGGTGTGGCTGTAGATGAGCTTTGTGGTTTCTGTTAGAACTTTTCAACTTCTAACTACTGGTTCATAAATGAAAACGTTTGAAAATGGAATGCATCAACAAAACGGTGTTGGCAGTATAAAAATACCTACAGCACCTTGTATTCCCAGGTGGTCTCCCATCCAAGTACTAACCAGGCCCAACACTGCTTAGCTTCCAAGATTAGATGAGATTGGGCGTATCCAGTGTGCTGTGGCTGTAGATGAGCTTTGTTGTTTCTGTTAGAACTTTTCTACTTCTAACTACTGGTTCATAAATGAATACGTTTGAAAATGGAATGCATCAACAGAACGGTGTTGGCAGTATAAAAATATCTACAGCACCTTGTATTCCCAGGTGGTCTCCCATCCAAGTACTAACCAGGCCCAACACTGCTTAGCTTCCAAGATCAGATGAGATTGGGCGTATCCAGTGTTGTGCGGCTGTAGATGAGCTTTGTGGTTTCTGTTAGAACTTTTCTACTTCTAACTACTGGTTCATAAATGAATACGTTTGAAAATGGAATGCATCAACAGAACGGTGTTGGCAGTATAAAAATATCTACAGCACCTTGTATTCCCAGGTGGTCTCCCATCCAAGTACTAACCAGGCCCAACACTGCTTAGCTTCCAAGATCAGATGAGATTGGGCGTATCCAGTGTGGTGTGGCTGTAGATGAGCTTTGTGGTTTCTGTTAGAACTTTTCTACTTCTAACTACTGGTTCATAAATGAATACGTTTGAAAATGGAATGCATCAACAGAACGGTGTTGGCAGTATAAAAATATCTTCAGCACCTTGTATTCCCAGGTGGTCTCCCATCCAAGTACTAACCAGGCCCAACACTGCTTAGTTTCCAAAATCAGATGAGATTGGGCGTATCCAGTGTGGTGTTGCTGTAGATGAACTTTCTGGTTTCTGTTAGAACTTTTCTACTTCTAACTACTGGTTCATAAATGAATACATTTGAAAATTGAATGCATCAACAGAACGGTGTTGGCAGTATAAAAATATCTACAGCACCTTGTATTCCTAGGTGGTCTCCCATCCAAGTACTAACCAGGCCCAACACTGCTTAGCTTCCAAGATCAGATGAGATTGGGCGTATCCAGTGTGGTGTGGCTGTAGATGAGCTTTGTGGTTTCTGTTAGAACTTTTCTACTTCTAACTACTGGTTCATAAATGAAAACATTTGAAAATGGAATGCATCAACAGACCGGTGTTGGCAGTATAAAAATATCTACAGCACCTTGTATTCCCAGGTGGTCTCCCATCCAAGTACTAACCAGGCCCAACACTGCTTAGCTTCCAAGATCAGATGAGATTGGGCGTATCCAGTGTGGTGTGGCTGTAGATGAGCTTTGTGGTTTCTGTTAGAACTTTTCTACTTCTAACTACTGGTTCATAAATGAAAACGTTTGAAATTGGAATGCATCAACAGAACGGTGTTGGCAGTATAAAAATACCTACAGCACCTTGTATTCCCAGGTGGTCTCCCATCCAAGTACTAACCAGGCCCAACACTGCTTAGCTTCCAAGATTAGATGAGATTGGGCGTATCCAGTGTGCTGTGGCTGTAGATGAGCTTTGTTGTTTCTGTTAGTACTTTTCTACTTCTAACTACTGGTTCATAAATGAATAAGTTTGAAAATGGAATGCTTCAACAGAACGGTGTTGGCAGTATAAAAATATCTACAGCACCTTGTATTCCCAGGTGGTCTCCCATCCAAGTACTAACCAGGCCCAACACTGCTTAGCTTCCAAGATCAGATGAGATTGGGCGTATCCAGTGTGGCTTGGCTCTAGATGAGCTTTATGGTTTCTGTTAGAACTTTTCTACTTCTAACTACTGGTTCATAAATGAAAACGTTTGAAAATGGAATGCATCAACAGACCGGTGTTGGCAGTATAAAAATATCTACAGCACCTTGTATTCCCAGGTGGTCTCCCATCCAAGTACTAACCAGGCCCAACACTGCTTAGTTTCCAAAATCAGATGAGATTGGGCGTATCCAGTGTGGTGTAGCTGTAGATGAACTTTCTGGTTTCTGTTAGAACTTTTCTACTTCTAACTACTGGTTCATAAATGAATACATTTGAAAATTGAATGCATCAACAGAACGGTGTTGGCAGTATAAAAATATCTACAGCACCTTGTATTCCTAGGTGGTCTCCCATCCAAGTACTAACCAGGCCCAACACTGCTTAGCTTCCAAGATCAGATGAGATTGGGCGTATCCAGTGTGGTGTGGCTGTAGATGAGCTTTGTGGTTTCTGTTAGAACTTTTCTACTTCTAACTACTGGTTCATAAATGAAAACATTTGAAAATGGAATGCATCAACAGACCGGTGTTGGCAGTATAAAAATATCTACAGCACCTTGTATTCCCAGGTGGTCTCCCATCCAAGTACTAACCAGGCCCAACACTGCTTAGCTTCCAAGATTAGATGAGATTGGGCGTATCCAGTGTGCTGTGGCTGTAGATGAGCTTTGTTGTTTCTGTTAGTACTTTTCTACTTCTAACTACTGGTTCATAAATGAATACGTTTGAAAATGGAATGCTTCAACAGAACGGTGTTGGCAGTATAAAAATATCTACAGCACCTTGTATTCCCAGGTGGTCTCCCATCCAAGTACTAACCAGGCCCAACACTGCTTAGCTTCCAAGATCAGATGAGATTGGGCGTATCCAGTGTGGCTTGGCTCTAGATGAGCTTTATGGTTTCTGTTAGAACTTTTCTACTTCTAACTACTGGTTCATAAATGAAAACGTTTGAAAATGGAATGCATCAACAGACCGGTGTTGGCAGTATAAAAATATCTACAGCACCTTGTATTCCCAGGTGGTCTCCCATCCAAGTACTAACCAGGCCCAACACTGCTTAGCTTCCAAGATCAGATGAGATTGGGCGTATCCAGTGTGGTGTGGCTGTAGATGAGTTTTGAGGTTTCTGTTAGAACTTTTCTACTTCTAACTACTGGTTCATAAATGAAAACGTTTGAAAATGGAATGCATCAACAGAACGGTGCTGGCAGTATAAAAATATCTACAGCACCTTGTATTCCCAGGTGGTCTCCCATCCAAGTACTAACCAGGCCAAACACTGCTTAGCTTCCAAGATTGGGCGTATCCAGTGTGCTGTGGCTGTAGATGAGCTTTGTTGTTTCTGTTAGAACTTTTCTACTTCTAACTACTGGTTCATAAATGAAAACGTTTGAAAATGGAATGCATCAACAGAACGGTGTTGGCAGTATAAAAATATCTACAGCACCTTGTATTCCCAGGTGGTCTCCCATCCAAGTACTAACCAGGCCCAACACTGTTTAGCTTCCAAGATCAGATGAGATTGGGCGTATCCAGTGTGGTGTGGCTGTAGATGAACTTTGTGGTTTCTGTTATAACTTTTCTACTTCTAACTACTGGTTCATAAATGAATACGTTTTAAAATGGAATGCATCAACAGAACAGTGTTGGCAGTATAAAATGATCTACAGCAACTTGTATTCTCAGGTGGTCTCCCATCCAAGTACTAATCAGGGCCAACACTGCTTAGCTTCCAAGATGAGATGAGATTGGGCATATCCAGTGTGGTGTGGCTGTAGAAGAGCTTTATGGTTTCTGTTAGTACTTTTCTACTTCTAACTACTGGTTCATAAATGAATACGTTTGAAAATGGAATGCATCAACAGAACGATGTTGGTAGTATAACAATATCTACAGCACCTTGTATTCCCAGGTGGTCTCCCATCCAAGTACTAACCAGGCCCAACACTGCTTAGCTTCCAAGATCAGATGAGATTGGGCGTATCCAGTGTAGTGTGGCTGTAGATGAGCTTTATGGTTTCTGTTAGAACTTTTCTACTTCTAACTACTGTTTCATAAATGAATACGTTTGAAAATGGAATGCATCAACAGAATGGTGTTGGTAGTATAAAAATATCTACAGCACCTTGTATTCCCAGGTGGTCTCCCATCCAAGTACTAACCAGGCCCAACACTGCTTAGCTTCCAAGATCAGATGAGATTGGGCGTATCCAGTGTGGTGTGGCTGTAGATGAGCTTTGTGGTTTCTGTTAGAACTTTTCTACTTCTAACTACTGGTTCATAAATGAAAACGTTTGAAAATGGAATGCATCAACAGAACGGTGTTGGCAGTATAAAAATATCTACAGCACCTTGTATTCCCAGGTGGTCTCCCATCCAAGTACTAACCAGGCCCAACACTGTTTAGCTTCCAAGATCAGATGAGATTGGGCGTATCCAGTGTGGTGTGGCTGTAGATGAACTTTGTGGTTTCTGTTATAACTTTTCTACTTCTAACTACTGGTTCATAAATGAATACGTTTTAAAATGGAATGCATCAACAGAACAGTGTTGGCAGTATAAAATTATCTACAGCAACTTGTATTCTCAGGTGGTCTCCCATCCAAGTACTAATCAGGGCCAACACTTCTTAGCTTCCAAGATGAGATGAGATTGGGCATATCCAGTGTGGTGTGGCTGTAGAAGAGCTTTATGGTTTCTGTTAGTACTTTTCTACTTCTAACTACTGGTTCATAAATGAATACGTTTGAAAATGGAATGCATCAACAGAACGATGTTGGTAGTATAACAATATCTACAGCACCTTGTATTCCCAGGTGGTCTCCCATCCAAGTACTAACCAGGCCCAACACTGCTTAGCTTCCAAGATCAGATGAGATTGGGCGTATCCAGTGTAGTGTGGCTGTAGATGAGCTTTATGGTTTCTGTTAGAACTTTTCTACTTCTAACTACTGTTTCATAAATGAATACGTTTGAAAATGGAATGCATCAACAGAATGGTGTTGGTAGTATAAAAATATCTACAGCACCTTGTATTCCCAGGTGGTCTCCCATCCAAGTACTAACCAGGCCCAACACTGCTTAGCTTCCAAGATCAGATGAGATTGGGCGTATCCAGTGTGGTGTGGCTGTAGATGAGCTTTGTGGATTCTGTTAGAACTTTTCTACTTCTAACTACTGGTTCATAAATGAATACGTTTGAAAATGGAATGCATCAACAGAACAGTGTTGGCAGTATAAAAATATCTACAGCACCTTGTATTCCCAGGTGGTCTCCCATCCAAGTACTAACCAGGCCCAACATTGCTTAGCTTCCAAGATCAGATGAGATTGGGCGTATCCAGTATGGTGTTGCTGTAGATGAATTTTCTGGTTTCTGTTAGAACTTTTCTACTTCTAACTACTGGTTCGTAAATGAATATGTTTGAAAATGGAATGCATCAACAGAACGGTGTTGGCAGTATAAAAATATCTACAGCACCTTGTATTCCCAGGTGGTCTCCCATCCAAGTACTAACCAGGCCCAACACTGCTTAGCTTCCAAGATCAGATGAGATTGGGCGTATCCAGTGTGGTGTGGCTGTAGATGAGCTTTGTGGTTTCTGTTTGAACTTTTCTACTTCTAACTACTGGTTCATAAATGAATACATTTGAAAATGGAATGCATCAACAGAACGGTGTTGGCAGTATAAAAATATCTACAGCACCTTGTATTCCCAGGTGGTCTCCCATCCAAGTACTAACCAGGCCCAACACTGCTTAGTTTCCAAGATCAGATGAGATTGGGCGTATCCAGTGTGGTGTGGCTGTAGATGAGCTTTGTGGTTTCTGTTAGAACTTTTCTACTTCTAACTACTGGTTCATAAATGAATACGTTTGAAAATGGAATGCATCAACAGAACGGTGTTGGCGGTATAAAAATATCTACAGCACCTTGTATTCCCAGGTGGTCTCCCATCCAAGTACTAACCAGGCCCAACACTGCTTAGCTTCCAAGATCAGATGAGATTGGGCATATCCAGTGTGGTGTGGCTGTAGATGAGCTTTGTGGTTTCTGTTAGAACTTTTCTACTTCTAACTACTGGTTCATAAATGAATACGTTTGAAAATGGAATGCATCAACAGAACGGTGTTGGTAGTATAAAAATATCTACAGCACCTTGTATTCCCAGGTGGTCTCCCATCCAAGTACTAACCAGGCCCAACACTGCTTAGCTTCCAAGATCAGATGAGATTGGGCGTATCCAGTGTGGCTTGGCTCTAGATGAGCTTTATGGTTTCTGTTAGAACTTTTCTACTTCTAACTACTGGTTCATAAATGAATATGTTTGAAAATGGAATGCATCAACAGAACGGTGTTGGTAGTATAAAAATATCTACAGCACCTTGTATTCCCAGGTGGTCTCCCATCCAAGTACTAACCAGGCCCAACACTGCTTAGCTTCCAAGATCAGATGAGATTGGGCGTATCCAGTGTGGTGTGGCTGTAGATGAACTTTCTGGTTTCTGTTAGAACTTTTCTACTTCTAACCACTGGTTCATAAATGAATACATTTTAAAATTGAATGCATCAACAGAATGGTGTTGGCAGTATAAAAATATCTACAGCCCCTTGTATTCCCAGGTGGTCTCCCATCCAAGTACTAACCAGGCCCAACACTGCTTAGCTTCCAAGATCAGATGAGATTGGGCATATCCAGTGTGGTGTGGCTGTCGAAGAGCTTTATGGTTTCTGTTAGTACTTTTCTACTTCTAACTCCTGGTTCATAAATGAATACATTTGAAAATGGAATGCATCAACAGAACGGTGTTGGTAGTATAAAAATATCTACAGCACCTTGTATTCCCAGGTGGTCTCCCATCCAAGTACTAACCAGGCCCAACACTGCTTAGCTTCCAAGATCAGATGAGATTGGGCGTATCTAGTGTGGTGTGGCTGCAGATGAGCTTTATGGTTTCTGTTAGAACTTTTCTACTTCTAACTACTGTTTCATAAATGAATACGTTTGAAAATGGAATGCATCAACAGAACGGTGTTGGTAGTATAAAAATATCTACAGCACCTTGTATTCCCAGGTGGTCTACCATCCAAGTACTAACCAGGCCCAACACTGCTTAGCTTCCAAGATCAGATGAGATTGGGCGTATCCAGTGTGGTGTGGCTGTAGATGAGCTTTGTGGTTTCTGTTAGAACTTTTCTACTTCTAACTACTGGTTCATAAATGAATACGTTTGAAAATGGAATGCATCAACAGAACGGTGTTTGCAGTATAAAAATATCTACAGCACCTTGTATTCCCAGGTGGTCTCCCATCCAAGTACTAACCATGCCCAACACTGCTTAGCTTCTAAGATCAGATGAGATTTGGCGTATCCAGTGTGGTGTGGCTGTAGATGAGCTTTGTGGTTTCTGTTAGAAATTTTCTACTTCTAACTACTGGTTCATAAATGAATACGTTTGAAAATGGAATGCATCAACAGAACGGTGTTGGCAGTATAAAAATATCTAAGCACCTTGTATTCCCAGGTGGTCTCCCATCCAAGTACTAACCAGGCCCAACACTGCTTAGCTTCCAAGATCAGATGAGATTGGGCGTATCCAGTGTGGTGTGGCTGTAGATGAGCTTTATGGTTTCTGTTAGAACTTTTCTACTTCTAACTACTGGTTCATAAATGAAAACGTTTGAAAATGGAATGCATCAACAGAACGGTGTTGGCAGTATAAAAATATCTACAGCACCTTGTATTCCCAAGTGGTCTCCCATCCAAGTACTTACCAGGCCCAACACTGCTTAGCTTCCAAGATCAGACGAGATTGGGCGTATCCAGTGTGGTGTGGCTGTAGATGAGCTTTGTGGTTTCTGTTAGAACTTTTCTACTTCTAACTACTGGTTCATAAATGAATACGTTTGAAAATGGAATGCATCAACAGAACGGTGTTGGTAGTATAAAAATATCTACAGCACCTTGTATTCCCAGGTGGTCTCCCATCCAAGTACTAACCAGGCCCAACACTGCTTAGCTTCCAAGATCAGATGAGATTGGGCGTATCCAGTGTGGTGTGGCTGTAGATGAGCTTTATGGTTTCTGTTAGAACTTTTCTACTTCTAACTACTGGTTCATAAATGAATACGTTTGAAAATGGAATGCATCAACAGAACGGTGTTGGTAGTATAAAAATATCTACAGCACCTTGTATTCCCAGGTGGTCTCCCATCCAAGTACTAACCAGGCCCAACACTGCTTAGCTTCCTAGATCAGATGAGATTGGGCGTATCCAGTGTGGTGTGGCTGTAGATGAGCTTTGTGGTTTCTGTTTGAACTTTTCTACTTCTAACTACTGGTTCATAAATGAATACATTTGAAAATTGAATGCATCAACAGAACGGTGTTGGCAGTATAAAAATATCTACAGCACCTTGTATTCCCAGGTGGTCTCCCATCCAAGTACTAACCAGGCCCAACACTGCTTAGCTTCCAAGATCAGATGAGATTGGGCGTATCCAGTGTGGTGTGGTTGTAGATGAGCTTTGTGGTTTCTGTTAGAACTTTTCTACTTCTAACTACTGTTTCATAAATGAATACGTTTGAAAATGGAATGCATCAACAGAACGGTGTTGGCAGTATAAAAATATCTACAGCACCTTGTATTCCCAGGTGGTCTCCCATCCAAGTACTAACCAGGCCCAACACTGCTTAGCTTCCAAGATCAGATGAGAGTGGGCGTATCCAGTGTGGTGTGGCTGTAGATGAGCTTTGTGGTTTCTGTTAGAACTTTTCTACTTCTAACTACTGGTTCATAAATGAATACGTTTGAAAATGGAATGCATCAACAGAACGGTGTTGGCAGTATAAAAATATCTTCAGCACCTTGTATTCCCAGGTGGTCTCCCATCCAAGTACTAACCAGGCCCAACACTGCTTAGTTTCCAAAATCAGATGAGATTGGGCGTATCCAGTGTGGTGTTGCTGTAGATGAACTTTCTGGTTTCTGTTAGAACTTTTCTACTTCTAACTACTGGTTCATAAATGAATACATTTGAAAATTGAATGCATCAACAGAACGGTGTTGGCAGTATAAAAATATCTACAGCACCTTGTATTCCTAGGTGGTCTCCCATCCATGTACTAACCAGGCCCAACACTGCTTAGCTTCCAAGATCAGATGAGATTGGGCGTATCCAGTGTGGTGTGGCTGTAGATGAGCTTTGTGGTTTCTGTTAGAACTTTTCTACTTCTAACTACTGGTTCATAAATGAAAACGTTTGAAAATGGAATGCATCAACAGACCGGTGTTGGCAGTATAAAAATATCTACAGCACCTTGTATTCCCAGGTGGTCTCCCATCCAAGTACTAACCAGGCCCAACACTGCTTAGCTTCCAAGATCAGATGAGATTGGGCGTATCCAGTGTGGTGTGGCTGTAGATGAGCTTTGTGGTTTCTGTTAGAACTTTTCTACTTCTAACTACTGGTTCATAAATGAAAACGTTTGAAAATGGAATGCATCAACAGAACGGTGATGGCAGTATAAAAATATCTACAGCACCTTGTATTCCCAGGTGGTCTCCCATCCAAGTACTAACCAGGCCCAACACTGCTTAGCTTCCAAGATTAGATGAGATTGGGCGTATCCAGTGTGGTGTGGCTGTAGATGAGCTTTGTTGTTTCTGTTAGAACTTTTCTACTTCTAACTACTGGTTCATAAATGAATACGTTTGAAAATGGAATGCATCAACAGAACGGTGTTGGCAGTATAAAAATATCTACAGCACCTTGTATTCCCAGGTGGTCTCCCATCTAAGTACTAACCAGGCCCAACACTGCTTAGCTTCCAAGATCAGATGAGATTGGGCGTATCCAATGTGGTGTGGCTGTAGATGAGCTTTGTGGTTTCTGTTAGAATTTTTCTACTTCTAACTACTGGTTCATAAATGAATACGTTTGAAAATGGAATGAATCAACAGAACGGTGTTGGCAGTATAAAAATATCTACAGCACCTTGTATTCCCAGGTGGTCTCCCATCCAAGTACTAACCAGGCCCAACACTGCTTAGCTTCCAAGATCAGATGAGATTGGGCATATCCAGTGTGGCTTGGCTCTAGATGAGCTTTATGGTTTCTGTTAGAACTTTTCTACTTCTAACTACAGGTTCATAAATGAAAACGTTTAAAAATGGAATGCATCAACAGACCGGTGTTGGCAGTATAAAAATATCTACAGCACCTTGTATTCCCAGGTGGTCTCCCATCCAAGTACTAACCAGGCCAAACACTGCTTAGCTTCCAAGATCAGATGAGATTGGGCGTATCCAGTGTGGTGTGGCTGTAGATGAGCTTTGTGGTTTCTGTTAGAACTTTTCTACTTCTAACTACTGGTTCATAAATGAAAACGTTTGAAAATGGAATGCATCAACAGAACGGTGTTGGCAGTATAAAAATATCTACAGCACCTTGTATTCCCAGGTGGTCTCCCACCCAAGTACTAACCAGGCCCAACACTGCTTAGCTTCCAAGATTAGATGAGATTGATCGTATCCAGTGTGCTGTGGCTGTAGATGAGCTTTGTTGTTTCTGTTAGAACTTTTCTACTTCTAACTACTGGTTCATAAATGAATACGTTTGAAAATGGAATGCATCAACAGAACGGTGTTGGCAGTATAAAAATATCTACAGCACCTTGTATTCCCAGGTGGTCTCCCATCCAAGTACTAACCTGGCCCAACACTGCTTAGCTTCCAAGATCAGATGAGATTGGGCGTATCCAGTGTGGTGTGGCTGTAAATGAGCTTTGTGGTTTCTGTTAGAACTTTTCTACTTCTAACTACTGGTTCATAAATGAATATGTTTGAAAATGGAATGCATCAACAGAACGGTGTTGGCAGTATAAAAATATCTACAGCACCTTGTATTCCCAGGTGGTCTCCCATCCAAGTACTAACCTGGCCCAACACTGCTTAGCTTCCAAGATCAGATGAGATTGGGCGTATCCAGTGTGGCTTGGCTCTAGATGAGCTTTATGGTTTCTGTTAGAAATTTTCTACTTCTAACTACTGGTTCATAAATTAATACGTTTGAAAATGGAATGCATCAACAGAACGGTGTTGGCAGTATAAAAATATCTACAGCACCTTGTATTCCCAGGTGGTCTCCCATCCAAGTACTAACCAGGCCCAACACTGCTTAGCTTCCAAGATCAGATGAGATTGGGCGTATCCAGTGTGTTGTGGCTGTAGATGAACTTTCTGGTTTCTGTTAGAACTTTTCTACTTCTAACTACTGGTTCATAAATGAATACATTTTAAAATGGAATGCATCAACAGAATGGTGTTGGCAGTATAAAAATATCTACAGCACCTTGTATTCCCAGGTGGTCTCCCATCCAAGTACTAACCAGGCCCAACACTGCTTTGCTTCCAAGATCAGATGAGATTGGGCATATCCAGTGTGGTGTGGCTGTAGAAGAGCTTTATGGTTTCTGTTAGTACTTTTCTACCTCTAACTACTGGTTCATAAATGAATACGTTTGAAAATGGAATGCATCAACAGAACGGTGTTGGTAGTATAAAAATATCTACAGCACCTTGTATTCCCAGGTGGTCTCCCATCCAAGTACTAACCAGGCCCAACACTTCTTAGCTTCCAAGATCAGATGAGATTGGGCGTATCTAGTGTGGTGTGGCTGTAGATGAGCTTTATGGTTTCTGTTAGAACTTTTCTACTTCTAACTACTGTTTCATAAATTAATACGTTTGAAAATGGAATGCATCAACAGAACGGTGTTGGTAGTATAAAAATATCTACAGCACCTTGTATTCCCAGGTGGTCTCCCATCCAAGTACTAACCAGGCCCAACACTGCTTAGCTTCCAAAATCAGATGAGATTGGGCGTATCCAGTGTGGTGTGGCTGTAGATGAGCTTTGTGGTTTCTGTTAGAACTTTTCTACTTCTAACTACTGGTTCAAAAATGAATACGTTTGAAAATGGAATGCATCAACAGAACGGTGTTTGCAGTATAAAAATATCTACAGCACCTTGTATTCCCAGGTTGTCTCCCATCCAAGTACTAACCAGGCCCAACACTGCTTAGTTTCCAAGATCAGATGAGATTGGGCGTATCCAGTGTGGTGTTGCTGTAGATGAACTTTCTGGTTTCTGTTAGAACTTTTCTACTTCTAACTACTGGTTCATAAATGAATACATTTGAAAATTGAATGCATCAACAGAATGGTGTTTGCAGTATAAAAATATCTACAGCACCTTGTATTCCCAGGTGGTCTCCCATCCAAGTACTAACCAGGCCCAACACTGCTTAGCTTCCAAGATCAGATGAGATTGGGCGTATCCAGTGTGGTGTTGCTGTAGATGAATTTTCTGGTTTCTGTTAGAACTTTTCTACTTCTAACTACTGGTTCGTAAATGAATATGTTTGAAAATGGAATGCATCAACAGAACGGTGTTGGCAGTATAAAAATATCTACAGCACCTTGTATTCCCAGGTGGTCTCCCATCCAAGTACTAACCAGGCCCAACACTGCTTAGCTTCCAAGATCAGATGAGATTGGGCGTATCCAGTGTGGTGTGGCTGTAGATGAGCTTTGTGGTTTCTGTTTGAACTTTTCTACTTCTAACTACTGGTTCATAAATGAATACATTTGAAAATGGAATGCATCAACAGAACGGTGTTGGCAGTATAAAAATATCTACAGCACCTTGTATTCCCAGGTGGTCTCCCATCCAAGTACTAACCAGGCCCAACACTGCTTAGTTTCCAAGATCAGATGAGATTGGGCGTATCCAGTGTGGTGTGGCTGTAGATGAGCTTTGTGGTTTCTGTTAGAACTTTTCTACTTCTAACTACTGGTTCATAAATGAATACGTTTGAAAATGGAATGCATCAACAGAACGGTGTTGGCAGTATAAAAATATCTAAGCACCTTTTATTCCCAGGTGGTCTCCCATCCAAGTACTAACCAGGCCCAACACTGCTTAGCTTCCAAGATCAGATGAGATTGGGCGTATCCAGTGTGGTGTGGCTGTAGATGAGCTTTATGGTTTCTGTTAGAACTTTTCTACTTCTAACTACTGGTTCATAAATGAATACGTTTGAAAATGGAATGCATCAACAGAACGGTGTTGGCAGTATAAAAATATCTACAGCACCTTGTATTCCCAAGTGGTCTCCCATCCAAGTACTAACCAGGCCCAACACTGCTTAGCTTCCAAGATCAGATGAGATTGGGCGTATCCAGTGTGGTGTGGCTGTAGATGAGCTTTGTGGTTTCTGTTAGAACTTTTCTACTTCTAACTACTGGTTCATAAATGAATACGTTTGAAAATGGAATGCATCAACAGAACGGTGTTGGTAGTATAAAAATATCTACAGCACCTTGTATTCCCAGGTGGTCTCCCATCCAAGTACTAACCAGGCCCAACACTGCTTAGCTTCCAAGATCAGATGAGATTGGGCGTATCCAGTGTGGTGTGGCTGTAGATGAGCTTTATGGTTTCAGTTAGAACTTTTCTACTTCTAACTACTGGTTCATAAATGAATACGTTTGAAAATGGAATGCATCAACAGAACGGTGTTGGTAGTATAAAAATATCTACAGCACCTTGTATTCCCAGGTGGTCTCCCATCCAAGTACTAACCAGGCCCAACACTGCTTAGCTTTCTAGATCAGATGAGATTGGGCGTATCCAGTGTGGTGTGGCTGTAGATGAGCTTTGTGGTTTCTGTTTGAACTTTTCTACTTCTAACTACTGGTTCATAAATGAATACATTTGAAAATTGAATGCATCAACAGAACGGTGTTGGCAGTATAAAAATATCTACAGCACCTTGTATTCCCAGGTGGTCTCCCATCCAAGTACTAACCAGGCCCAACACTGCTTAGCTTCCAAGATCAGATGAGATTGGGCGTATCCAGTGTGGTGTGGCTGTAGATGAGCTTTGTGGTTTCTGTTAGAACTTTTCTACTTCTAACTACTGGTTCATAAATGAATACGTTTGAAAATGGAATGCATCAACAGAACGGTGTTGGCAGTATAAAAATATCTACAGCACCTTGTATTCCCAGGTGGTCTCCCATCCAAGTACTAACCAGGCCCAACACTGCTTAGCTTCCAAGATCAGATGAGAGTGGGCGTATCCAGTGTGGTGTGGCTGTAGATGAGCTTTGTGGTTTCTGTTAGAACTTTTCTACTTCTAACTACTGGTTCATAAATGAATACGTTTGAAAATGGAATGCATCAACAGAACGGTGTTGGCAGTATAAAAATATCTTCAGCACCTTGTATTCCCAGGTGGTCTCCCATCCAAGTACTAACCAGGCCCAACACTGCTTAGTTTCCAAAATCAGATGAGATTGGGCGTATCCAGTGTGGTGTTGCTGTAGATGAACTTTCTGGTTTCTGTTAGAACTTTTCTACTTCTAACTACTGGTTCATAAATGAATACATTTGAAAATTGAATGCATCAACAGAACGGTGTTGGCAGTATAAAAATATCTACAGCACCTTGTATTCCTAGGTGGTCTCCCATCCAAGTACTAACCAGGCCCAACACTGCTTAGCTTCCAAGATCAGATGAGATTGGGCGTATCCAGTGTGGTGTGGCTGTAGATGAGCTTTGTGGTTTCTGTTAGAACTTTTCTACTTCTAACTACTGGTTCATAAATGAAAACGTTTGAAAATGGAATGCATCAACAGACCGGTGTTGGCAGTATAAAAATATCTACAGCACCTTGTATTCCCAGGTGGTCTCCCATCCAAGTACTAACCAGGCCCAACACTGCTTAGCTTCCAAGATCAGATGAGATTGGGCGTATCCAGTGTGGTGTGGCTGTAGATGAGCTTTGTGGTTTCTGTTAGAACTTTTCTACTTCTAACTACTGGTTCATAAATGAAAACGTTTGAAAATGGAATGCATCAACAGAACGGTGTTGGCAGTATAAAAATATCTACAGCACCTTGTATTCCCAGGTGGTCTCCCATCCAAGTACTAACCAGGCCCAACACTGCTTAGCTTCCAAGATTAGATGAGATTGGGCGTATCCAGTGTGGTGTGGCTGTAGATGAGCTTTGTTGTTTCTGTTAGAACTTTTCTACTTCTAACTACTGGTTCATAAATGAATACGTTTGAAAATGGAATGCATCAACAGAACGGTGTTGGCAGTATAAAAATATCTACAGCACCTTGTATTCCCAGGTGGTCTCCCATCTAAGTACTAACCAGGCCCAACACTGCTTAGTTTCCAAGATCAGATGAGATTGGGCGTATCCAATGTGGTGTGGCTGTAGATGAGCTTTGTGGTTTCTGTTAGAACTTTTCTACTTCTAACTACTGGTTCATAAATGAATACGTTTGAAAATGGAATGCATCAACAGAACGGTGTTGGCAGTATAAAAATATCTACAGCACCTTGTATTCCCAGGTGGTCTCCCATCCAAGTACTAACCAGGCCCAACACTGCTTAGCTTCCAAGATCAGATGAGATTGGGCATATCCAGTGTGGCTTGGCTCTAGATGAGCTTTATGGTTTCTGTTAGAACTTTTCTACTTCTAACTACAGGTTCATAAATGAAAACGTTTAAAAATGGAATGCATCAACAGACCGGTGTTGGCAGTATAAAAATATCTACAGCACCTTGTATTCCCAGGTGGTCTCCCATCCAAGTACTAACCAGGCCAAACACTGCTTAGCTTCCAAGATCAGATGAGATTGGGCGTATCCAGTGTGGTGTGGCTGTAGATGAGCTTTGTGGTTTCTGTTAGAACTTTTCTACTTCTAACTACTGGTTCATAAATGAAAACGTTTGAAAATGGAATGCATCAACAGAACGGTGTTGGCAGTATAAAAATATCTACAGCAACTTGTATTCCCAGGTGGTCTCCCATCCAAATACTAACCAGGCCCAACACTGCTTAGCTTCCAAGATTAGATGAGATTGATCGTATCCAGTGTGCTGTGGCTGTAGATGAGCTTTGTTGTTTCTGTTAGAACTTTTCTACTTCTAACTACTGGTTCATAAATGAATACGTTTGAAAATGGAATGCATCAACAGAACGGTGTTGGCAGTATAAAAATATCTACAGCACCTTGTATTCCCAGGTGGTCTCCCATCCAAGTACTAACCTGGCCCAACTCTGCTTAGCTTCCAAGATCAGATGAGATTGGGCGTATCCAGTGTGGTGTGGCTGTAAATGAGCTTTGTGGTTTCTGTTAGAACTTTTCTACTTCTAACTACTGGTTCATAAATGAATATGTTTGAAAATGGAATGCATCAACAGAACGGTGTTGGCAGTATAAAAATATCTACAGCACCTTGTATTCCCAGGTGGTCTCCCATCCAAGTACTAACCAGGCCCAACACTGCTTAGCTTCCAAGATCAGATGAGATTGGGCGTATCCAGTGTGGCTTGGCTCTAGATGAGCTTTATGGTTTCTGTTAGAAATTTTCTACTTCTAACTACTGGTTCATAAATTAATCCGTTTGAAAATGGAATGCATCAACAGAACGGTGTTGGCAGTATAAAAATATCTACAGCACCTTGTATTCCCAGGTGGTCTCCCATCCAAGTACTAACCAGGCCCAACACTGCTTAGCTTTCAAGATCAGATGAGATTGGGCGTATCCAGTGTGTTGTGGCTGTAGATGAACTTTCTGGTTTCTGTTAGAACTTTTCTACTTCTAACTACTGGTTCATAAATGAATACATTTTAAAATGGAATGCATCAACAGAATGGTGTTGGCAGTATAAAAATATCTACAGCACCTTGTATTCCCAGGTGGTCTCCCATCCAAGTACTAACCAGGCCCAACACTGCTTAGCTTCCAAGATCAGATGAGATTGGGCATATCCAGTGTGGTGTGGCTGTAGAAGAGCTTTATGGTTTCTGTTAGTACTTTTCTACCTCTAACTACTGGTTCATAAATGAATACGTTTGAAAATGGAATGCATCAACAGAACGGTGTTGGTAGTATAAAAATATCTACAGCACCTTGTATTCCCAGGTGGTCTCCCATCCAAGTACTAACCAGGCCCAACACTTCTTAGCTTCCAAGATCAGATGAGATTGGGCGTATCTAGTGTGGTGTGGCTGTAGATGAGCTTTGTGGTTTCTGTTAGAACTTTTCTACTTCTAACTACTGGTTCATAAATGAATACGTTTGAAAATTGAATGCATCAACAGAACGGTGTTGGCAGTATAAAAATATCTACAGCACCTTGTATTCCCAAGTGGTCTCCCATCCAAGTACTAACCAGGCCCAACACTGCTTAGCTTCCAAGATCAGATGAGATTGGGCGTATCCAGTGTGGTGTGGCTGTAGATGAGCTTTGTGGTTTCTGTTAGAACTTTTCTACTTCTAACTACTGGTTCATAAATGAATACGTTTGAAAATGGAATGCATCAACAGAACGGTGTTGGTAGTATAAAAATATCTACAGCACCTTGTATTCCCAGGTGGTCTCCCATCCAAGTACTAACCAGGCCCAACACTGCTTAGCTTCCAAGATCAGATGAGATTGGGCGTATCCAGTGTGGTGTGGCTGTAGATGAGCTTTATGGTTTCAGTTAGAACTTTTCTACTTCTAACTACTGGTTCATAAATGAATACGTTTGAAAATGGAATGCATCAACAGAACGGTGTTGGTAGTATAAAAATATCTACAGCACCTTGTATTCCCAGGTGGTCTCCCATCCAAGTACTAACCAGGCCCAACACTGCTTAGCTTTCTAGATCAGATGAGATTGGGCGTATCCAGTGTGGTGTGGCTGTAGATGAGCTTTGTGGTTTCTGTTTGAACTTTTCTACTTCTAACTACTGGTTCATAAATGAATACATTTGAAAATTGAATGCATCAACAGAACGGTGTTGGCAGTATAAAAATATCTACAGCACCTTGTATTCCCAGGTGGTCTCCCATCCAAGTACTAACCAGGC
This sequence comes from Pseudophryne corroboree, assembly GCF_028390025.1. Classification (NCBI taxonomy): domain Eukaryota; kingdom Metazoa; phylum Chordata; class Amphibia; order Anura; family Myobatrachidae; genus Pseudophryne; species Pseudophryne corroboree. The sequence goes on along the minus strand of NC_086446.1, from coordinate 112,912,004 downwards.
CCAACACTGCTTAGCTTCCAAGATCAGATGAGATTGGGCGTATCCAGTGTGGTGTGGCTGTAGATGAGCTTTGTGGTTTCTGTTAGAACTTTTCTACTTCTAACTACTGGTTCATAAATGAATACGTTTGAAAATGGAATGCATCAACAGAACGGTGTTGGCAGTATAAAAATATCTACAGCACCTTGTATTCCCAGGTGGTCTCCCATCCAAGTACTAACCAGGCCCAACACTGCTTAGCTTCCAAGATCAGATGAGAGTGGGCGTATCCAGTGTGGTGTGGCTGTAGATGAGCTTTGTGGTTTCTGTTAGAACTTTTCTACTTCTAACTACTGGTTCATAAATGAATACGTTTGAAAATGGAATGCATCAACAGAACGGTGTTGGCAGTATAAAAATATCTTCAGCACCTTGTATTCCCAGGTGGTCTCCCATCCAAGTACTAACCAGGCCCAACACTGCTTAGTTTCCAAAATCAGATGAGATTGGGCGTATCCAGTGTGGTGTTGCTGTAGATGAACTTTCTGGTTTCTGTTAGAACTTTTCTACTTCTAACTACTGGTTCATAAATGAATACATTTGAAAATTGAATGCATCAACAGAACGGTGTTGGCAGTATAAAAATATCTACAGCACCTTGTATTCCTAGGTGGTCTCCCATCCAAGTACTAACCAGGCCCAACACTGCTTAGCTTCCAAGATCAGATGAGATTGGGCGTATCCAGTGTGGTGTGGCTGTAGATGAGCTTTGTGGTTTCTGTTAGAACTTTTCTACTTCTAACTACTGGTTCATAAATGAAAACGTTTGAAAATGGAATGCATCAACAGACCGGTGTTGGCAGTATAAAAATATCTACAGCACCTTGTATTCCCAGGTGGTCTCCCATCCAAGTACTAACCAGGCCCAACACTGCTTAGCTTCCAAGATCAGATGAGATTGGGCGTATCCAGTGTGGTGTGGCTGTAGATGAGCTTTGTGGTTTCTGTTAGAACTTTTCTACTTCTAACTACTGGTTCATAAATGAAAACGTTTGAAAATGGAATGCATCAACAGAACGGTGTTGGCAGTATAAAAATATCTACAGCACCTTGTATTCCCAGGTGGTCTCCCATCCAAGTACTAACCAGGCCCAACACTGCTTAGCTTCCAAGATTAGATGAGATTGGGCGTATCCAGTGTGGTGTGGCTGTAGATGAGCTTTGTTGTTTCTGTTAGAACTTTTCTACTTCTAACTACTGGTTCATAAATGAATACGTTTGAAAATGGAATGCATCAACAGAACGGTGTTGGCAGTATAAAAATATCTACAGCACCTTGTATTCCCAGGTGGTCTCCCATCTAAGTACTAACCAGGCCCAACACTGCTTAGCTTCCAAGATCAGATGAGATTGGGCGTATCCAATGTGGTGTGGCTGTAGATGAGCTTTGTGGTTTCTGTTAGAACTTTTCTACTTCTAACTACTGGTTCATAAATGAATACGTTTGAAAATGGAATGCATCAACAGAACGGTGTTGGCAGTATAAAAATATCTACAGCACCTTGTATTCCCAGGTGGTCTCCCATCCAAGTACTAACCAGGCCCAACACTGCTTAGCTTCCAAGATCAGATGAGATTGGGCATATCCAGTGTGGCTTGGCTCTAGATGAGCTTTATGGTTTCTGTTAGAACTTTTCTACTTCTAACTACAGGTTCATAAATGAAAACGTTTAAAAATGGAATGCATCAACAGACCGGTGTTGGCAGTATAAAAATATCTACAGCACCTTGTATTCCCAGGTGGTCTCCCATCCAAGTACTAACCAGGCCAAACACTGCTTAGCTTCCAAGATCAGATGAGATTGGGCGTATCCAGTGTGGTGTGGCTGTAGATGAGCTTTGTGGTTTCTGTTAGAACTTTTCTACTTCTAACTACTGGTTCATAAATGAAAACGTTTGAAAATGGAATGCATCAACAGAACGGTGTTGGCAGTATAAAAATATCTACAGCAACTTGTATTCCCAGGTGGTCTCCCATCCAAATACTAACCAGGCCCAACACTGCTTAGCTTCCAAGATTAGATGAGATTGATCGTATCCAGTGTGCTGTGGCTGTAGATGAGCTTTGTTGTTTCTGTTAGAACTTTTCTACTTCTAACTACTGGTTCATAAATGAATACGTTTGAAAATGGAATGCATCAACAGAACGGTGTTGGCAGTATAAAAATATCTACAGCACCTTGTATTCCCAGGTGGTCTCCCATCCAAGTACTAACCTGGCCCAACTCTGCTTAGCTTCCAAGATCAGATGAGATTGGGCGTATCCAGTGTGGTGTGGCTGTAAATGAGCTTTGTGGTTTCTGTTAGAACTTTTCTACTTCTAACTACTGGTTCATAAATGAATATGTTTGAAAATGGAATGCATCAACAGAACGGTGTTGGCAGTATAAAAATATCTACAGCACCTTGTATTCCCAGGTGGTCTCCCATCCAAGTACTAACCAGGCCCAACACTGCTTAGCTTCCAAGATCAGATGAGATTGGGCGTATCCAGTGTGGCTTGGCTCTAGATGAGCTTTATGGTTTCTGTTAGAAATTTTCTACTTCTAACTACTGGTTCATAAATTAATCCGTTTGAAAATGGAATGCATCAACAGAACGGTGTTGGCAGTATAAAAATATCTACAGCACCTTGTATTCCCAGGTGGTCTCCCATCCAAGTACTAACCAGGCCCAACACTGCTTAGCTTTCAAGATCAGATGAGATTGGGCGTATCCAGTGTGTTGTGGCTGTAGATGAACTTTCTGGTTTCTGTTAGAACTTTTCTACTTCTAACTACTGGTTCATAAATGAATACATTTTAAAATGGAATGCATCAACAGAATGGTGTTGGCAGTATAAAAATATCTACAGCACCTTGTATTCCCAGGTGGTCTCCCATCCAAGTACTAACCAGGCCCAACACTGCTTAGCTTCCAAGATCAGATGAGATTGGGCATATCCAGTGTGGTGTGGCTGTAGAAGAGCTTTATGGTTTCTGTTAGTACTTTTCTACCTCTAACTACTGGTTCATAAATGAATACGTTTGAAAATGGAATGCATCAACAGAACGGTGTTGGTAGTATAAAAATATCTACAGCACCTTGTATTCCCAGGTGGTCTCCCATCCAAGTACTAACCAGGCCCAACACTTCTTAGCTTCCAAGATCAGATGAGATTGGGCGTATCTAGTGTGGTGTGGCTGTAGATGAGCTTTGTGGTTTCTGTTAGAACTTTTCTACTTCTAACTACTGGTTCATAAATGAATACGTTTGAAAATGGAATGCATCAACAGAACGGTGTTGGCAGTATAAAAATATCTACAGCACCTTGTATTCCCAGGTGGTCTCCCATCCAAGTACTAACCAGGCCCAACACTGCTTAGCTTCCAAGATCAGATGAGAGTGGGCGTATCCAGTGTGGTGTGGCTGTAGATGAGCTTTGTGGTTTCTGTTAGAACTTTTCTACTTCTAACTACTGGTTCATAAATGAATACGTTTGAAAATGGAATGCATCAACAGAACGGTGTTGGCAGTATAAAAATATCTTCAGCACCTTGTATTCCCAGGTGGTCTCCCATCCAAGTACTAACCAGGCCCAACACTGCTTAGTTTCCAAAATCAGATGAGATTGGGCGTATCCAGTGTGGTGTTGCTGTAGATGAACTTTGTGGTTTCTGTTAGAACTTTTCTACTTCTAACTACTGGTTCATAAATGAAAACGTTTGAAAATGGAATGCATCAACAGACCGGTGTTGGCAGTATAAAAATATCTACAGCACCTTGTATTCCCAGGTGGTCTCCCATCCAAGTACTAACCAGGCCCAACACTGCTTAGCTTCCAAGATCAGATGAGATTGGGCGTATCCAGTGTGGTGTGGCTGTAGATGAGCTTTGTGGTTTCTGTTAGAACTTTTCTACTTCTAACTACTGGTTCATAAATGAAAACGTATGAAAATGGAATGCATCAACAGAACGGTGTTGGCAGTATAAAAATATCTACAGCACCTTGTATTCCCAGGTGGTCTCCCATCCAAGTACTAACCAGGCCCAACACTGCTTAGCTTCCAAGATTAGATGAGATTGGGCGTATCCAGTGTGGTGTGGCTGTAGATGAGCTTTGTTGTTTCTGTTAGAACTTTTCTACTTCTAACTACAGGTTCATAAATGAAAACGTTTAAAAATGGAATGCATCAACAGACCGGTGTTGGCAGTATAAAAATATCTACAGCACCTTGTATTCCCAGGTGGTCTCCCATCCAAGTACTAACCAGGCCAAACACTGCTTAGCTTCCAAGATCAGATGAGATTGGGCGTATCCAGTGTGGTGTGGCTGTAGATGAGCTTTGTGGTTTCTGTTAGAACTTTTCTACTTCTAACTACTGGTTCATAAATGAAAACGTTTGAAAATGGAATGCATCAACAGAACGGTGTTGGCAGTATAAAAATATCTACAGCAACTTGTATTCCCAGGTGGTCTCCCATCCAAATACTAACCAGGCCCAACACTGCTTAGCTTCCAAGATTAGATGAGATTGATCGTATCCAGTGTGCTGTGGCTGTAGATGAGCTTTGTTGTTTCTGTTAGAACTTTTCTACTTCTAACTACTGGTTCATAAATGAATACGTTTGAAAATGGAATGCATCAACAGAACGGTGTTGGCAGTATAAAAATATCTACAGCACCTTGTATTCCCAGGTGGTCTCCCATCCAAGTACTAACCTGGCCCAACACTGCTTAGCTTCCAAGATCAGATGAGATTGGGCGTATCCAGTGTGGTGTGGCTGTAAATGAGCTTTGTGGTTTCTGTTAGAACTTTTCTACTTCTAACTACTGGTTCATAAATGAATATGTTTGAAAATGGAATGCATCAACAGAACGGTGTTGGCAGTATAAAAATATCTACAGCACCTTGTATTCCCAGGTGGTCTCCCATCCAAGTACTAACCAGGCCCAACACTGCTTAGCTTCCAAGATCAGATGAGATTGGGCGTATCCAGTGTGGCTTGGCTCTAGATGAGCTTTATGGTTTCTGTTAGAAATTTTCTACTTCTAACTACTGGTTCATAAATTAATCCGTTTGAAAATGGAATGCATCAACAGAACGGTGTTGGCAGTATAAAAATATCTACAGCACCTTGTATTCCCAGGTGGTCTCCCATCCAAGTACTAACCAGGCCCAACACTGCTTAGCTTCCAAGATCAGATGAGATTGGGCGTATCCAGTGTGTTGTGGCTGTAGATGAACTTTCTGGTTTCTGTTAGAACTTTTCTACTTCTAACTACTGGTTCATAAATGAATACATTTTAAAATGGAATGCATCAACAGAATGGTGTTGGCAGTATAAAAATATCTACAGCACCTTGTATTCCCAGGTGGTCTCCCATCCAAGTACTAACCAGGCCCAACACTGCTTAGCTTCCAAGATCAGATGAGATTGGGCATATCCAGTGTGGTGTGGCTGTAGAAGAGCTTTATGGTTTCTGTTAGTACTTTTCTACCTCTAACTACTGGTTCATAAATGAATACGTTTGAAAATGGAATGCATCAACAGAACGGTGTTGGTAGTATAAAAATATCTACAGCACCTTGTATTCCCAGGTGGTCTCCCATCCAAGTACTAACCAGGCCCAACACTTCTTAGCTTCCAAGATCAGATGAGATTGGGCGTATCTAGTGTGGTGTGGCTGTAGATGAGCTTTATGGTTTCTGTTAGAACTTTTCTACTTCTAACTACTGTTTCATAAATGAATACGTTTGAAAATGGAATGCATCAACAGAACGGTGTTGGTAGTATAAAAATATCTACAGCACCTTGTATTCCCAGGTGGTCTCCCATCCAAGTACTAACCAGGCCCAACACTGCTTAGCTTCCAAAATCAGATGAGATTGGGCGTATCCAGTGTGGTGTGGCTGTAGATGAGCTTTGTGGTTTCTGTTAGAACTTTTCTACTTCTAACTACTGGTTCAAAAATGAATACGTTTGAAAATGGAATGCATCAACAGAACGGTGTTTGCAGTATAAAAATATCTACAGCACCTTGTATTCCCAGGTTGTCTCCCATCCAAGTACTAACCAGGCCCAACACTGCTTAGTTTCCAAGATCAGATGAGATTGGGCGTATCCAGTGTGGTGTTGCTGTAGATGAACTTTCTGGTTTCTGTTAGAACTTTTCTACTTCTAACTACTGGTTCATAAATGAATACATTTGAAAATTGAATGCATCAACAGAACGGTGTTGGCAGTATAAAAATATCTACAGCACCTTGTATTCCTAGGTGGTCTCCCATCCAAGTACTAACCAGGCCCAACACTGCTTAGCTTCCAAGATCAGATGAGATTGGGCGTATCCAGTGTGGTGTGGCTGTAGATGAGCTTTGTGGTTTCTGTTAGAACTTTTCTACTTCTAACTACTGGTTCATAAATGAAAACGTTTGAAAATGGAATGCATCAACAGACCGGTGTTGGCAGTATAAAAATATCTACAGCACCTTGTATTCCCAGGTGGTCTCCCATCCAAGTACTAACCAGGCCCAACACTGCTTAGCTTCCAAGATCAGATGAGATTGGGCGTATCCAGTGTGGTGTGACTGTAGATGAGCTTTGTGGTTTCTGTTAGAACTTTTCTACTTCTAACTACTGGTTCATAAATGAAAACGTTTGAAAATGGAATGCATCAACAGACCGGTGTTGGCAGTATAAAAATATCTACAGCACCTTGTATTCCCAGGTGGTCTCCCATCCAAGTACTAACCAGGCCCAACACTGCTTAGCTTCCAAGATCAGATGAGATTGGACGTATCCAGTGTGCTGTGGCTGTAGATGAGCTTTGCTGTTTCTGTTAGAACTTTTCTACTTCTAACTACTGGTTCATAAATGAATACGTTTGAAAATGGACTGCATCAACAGAATGGTGTTGGCAGTATAAAAATATCTACAGCACCTTGTATTACCGGGTGGTCTCCCATCCAAGTACTAACCAGGCCCAACACTGCTTAGCTTCCAAGATCAGATGAGATTGGGCGTATCCAGTGTGGTGTTGCTGTAGATGAGCTTTGTGGTTTCTGTTAGAACTTTTCTACTTCTAACTACTGGTTCATAAATGAAAACGTATGAAAATGGAATGCATCAACAGAACGGTGTTGGCAGTATAAAAATATCTACAGCACCTTGTATTCCCAGGTGGTCTCCCATCCAAGTACTAACCAGGCCCAACACTGCTTAGCTTCCAAGATTAGATGAGATTGGGCGTATCCAGTGTGGTGTGGCTGTAGATGAGCTTTGTTGTTTCTGTTAGAACTTTTCTACTTCTAACTACAGGTTCATAAATGAAAACGTTTAAAAATGGAATGCATCAACAGACCGGTGTTGGCAGTATAAAAATATCTACAGCACCTTGTATTCCCAGGTGGTCTCCCATCCAAGTACTAACCAGGCCAAACACTGCTTAGCTTCCAAGATCAGATGAGATTGGGCGTATCCAGTGTGGTGTGGCTGTAGATGAGCTTTGTGGTTTCTGTTAGAACTTTTCTACTTCTAACTACTGGTTCATAAATGAAAACGTTTGAAAATGGAATGCATCAACAGAACGGTGTTGGCAGTATAAAAATATCTACAGCAACTTGTATTCCCAGGTGGTCTCCCATCCAAATACTAACCAGGCCCAACACTGCTTAGCTTCCAAGATTAGATGAGATTGATCGTATCCAGTGTGCTGTGGCTGTAGATGAGCTTTGTTGTTTCTGTTAGAACTTTTCTACTTCTAACTACTGGTTCATAAATGAATACATTTGAAAATGGAATGCATCAACAGAACGGTGTTGGCAGTATAAAAATATCTACAGCACCTTGTATTCCCAGGTGGTCTCCCATCCAAGTACTAACCTGGCCCAACACTGCTTAGCTTCCAAGATCAGATGAGATTGGGCGTATCCAGTGTGGTGTGGCTGTAAATGAGCTTTGTGGTTTCTGTTAGAACTTTTCTACTTCTAACTACTGGTTCATAAATGAATATGTTTGAAAATGGAATGCATCAACAGAACGGTGTTGGCAGTATAAAAATATCTACAGCACCTTGTATTCCCAGGTGGTCTCCCATCCAAGTACTAACCAGGCCCAACACTGCTTAGCTTCCAAGATCAGATGAGATTGGGCGTATCCAGTGTGGCTTGGCTCTAGATGAGCTTTATGGTTTCTGTTAGAAATTTTCTACTTCTAACTACTGGTTCATAAATTAATCCGTTTGAAAATGGAATGCATCAACAGAACGGTGTTGGCAGTATAAAAATATCTACAGCACCTTGTATTCCCAGGTGGTCTCCCATCCAAGTACTAACCAGGCCCAACACTGCTTAGCTTCCAAGATCAGATGAGATTGGGCGTATCTAGTGTGGTGTGGCTGTAGATGAGCTTTATGGTTTCTGTTAGAACTTTTCTACTTCTAACTACTGTTTCATAAATGAATACGTTTGAAAATGGAATGCATCAACAGAACGGTGTTGGTAGTATAAAAATATCTACAGCACCTTGTATTCCCAGGTGGTCTCCCATCCAAGTACTAACCAGGCCCAACACTGCTTAGCTTCCAAAATCAGATGAGATTGGGCGTATCCAGTGTGGTGTGGCTGTAGATGAGCTTTGTGGTTTCTGTTAGAACTTTTCTACTTCTAACTACTGGTTCAAAAATGAATACGTTTGAAAATGGAATGCATCAACAGAACGGTGTTTGCAGTATAAAAATATCTACAGCACCTTGTATTCCCAGGTTGTCTCCCATCCAAGTACTAACCAGGCCCAACACTGCTTAGTTTCCAAGATCAGATGAGATTGGGCGTATCCAGTGTGGTGTTGCTGTAGATGAACTTTCTGGTTTCTGTTAGAACTTTTCTACTTCTAACTACTGGTTCATAAATGAATACATTTGAAAATTGAATGCATCAACAGAACGGTGTTGGCAGTATAAAAATATCTACAGCACCTTGTATTCCTAGGTGGTCTCCCATCCAAGTACTAACCAGGCCCAACACTGCTTAGCTTCCAAGATCAGATGAGATTGGGCGTATCCAGTGTGGTGTGGCTGTAGATGAGCTTTGTGGTTTCTGTTAGAACTTTTCTACTTCTAACTACTGGTTCATAAATGAAAACGTTTGAAAATGGAATGCATCAACAGACCGGTGTTGGCAGTATAAAAATATCTACAGCACCTTGTATTCCCAGGTGGTCTCCCATCCAAGTACTAACCAGGCCCAACACTGCTTAGCTTCCAAGATCAGATGAGATTGGGCGTATCCAGTGTGGTGTGACTGTAGATGAGCTTTGTGGTTTCTGTTAGAACTTTTCTACTTCTAACTACTGGTTCATAAATGAAAACGTTTGAAAATGGAATGCATCAACAGACCGGTGTTGGCAGTATAAAAATATCTACAGCACCTTGTATTCCCAGGTGGTCTCCCATCCAAGTACTAACCAGGCCCAACACTGCTTAGCTTCCAAGATCAGATGAGATTGGGCGTATCCAGTGTGCTGTGGCTGTAGATGAGCTTTGCTGTTTCTGTTAGAACTTTTCTACTTCTAACTACTGGTTCATAAATGAATACGTTTGAAAATGGACTGCATCAACAGAATGGTGTTGGCAGTATAAAAATATCTACAGCACCTTGTATTACCGGGTGGTCTCCCATCCAAGTACTAACCAGGCCCAACACTGCTTAGCTTCCAAGATCAGATGAGATTGGGCGTATCCAGTGTGGTGTTGCTGTAGATGAACTTTCTGGTTTCTGTTAGAACTTTTCTACTTCTAACTACTGGTTCATAAATGAATACGTTTGAAAATGGAATGCATCAACAGAACGGTGTTGGTAGTATAAAAATATCTACAGCACCTTGTATTCCCAGGTGGTCTCCCATCCAAGTACTAACCAGGCCCAACACTGCTTAGCTTCCAAGATCAGATGAGATTGGGCGTATCCAGTGCAGTGTGGCTGTAGATGAGCTTTGTGGTTTCTGTTAGAACTTTTCTACTTCTAACTACTGGTTCATAAATGAATACGTTTGAAAATGGAATGCATCAACAGAACGGTGTTGGCAGTATAAAAATATCTACAGCACCTTGTATTCCCAGGTGGTCTCCCATCCAAGTACTAACCAGGCCCAACACTGCTTAGCTTCCAAGATCAGATGAGATTGGGCGTATCCAGTGTGGTGTGGCTGTATATGAGCTTTGTGGTTTCTGTTAGAACTTTTCTACTTCTAACTACTGGTTCATAAATGAATACGTTTGAAAATGGAATGCATCAACAGAACGGTGTTGGCAGTATAAAAATATCAACAGCACCTTGTATTCCCAGGTGGTCTCCCATCCAAGTAATAACCAGGCCCAACACTGCTTATCTTCCAAGATCAGATGAGATTGGGCGTATCCAGTGTGCTGTGGCTGTAGATGAGCTTTGTGGTTTCTGTTAGAACTTTTCTACTTCTAACTACTGGTTCATAAATGAAAACGTTTGAAAATGGAATGCATCAACAGAACGGTGTTGGCAGTTTAAAAATATCTACAGCACCTTGTATTCCCAGGTGGTCTCCCATCCAAGTACTAACCAGGCCCAACACTGCTTAGCTTCCAAGATTAGATGAGAATGGGCGTATCCAGTGTGCTGTGGCTGTAGATGAGGTTTGTTGTTTCTGTTAGAACTTTTCTACTTCTAACTACTGGTTCATAAATGAATACGTTTGAAAATGGAATGCATCAACAGAACGGTGTTGGCAGTATTAAAATATCTACAGCACCTTGTATTACTGGGAGGTCTCCCATCCAAGTACTAACCAGACCTAACACTGCTTAGCTTCCAAGATCAGATGAGATTGGGCGTATCCAGTGTGGTGTTGCTGTAGATGAACTTTCTGGTTTCTGTTAGAACTTTTCTACTTCTAACTACTGGTTCATAAATGAATACATTTGAAAATGGAATGCATCAACAGAACGGTGTTGGTAGTATAAAAATATCTACAGCACCTTGTATTCCCAGGTGGTTTCGCATCCAAGTACTAACCAGGCCCAACACTGCTTAGCTTCCAAGATCAGATGAGATTGGGCGTATCCAGTGTGGTGTGGCTGTAGATGAGCTTTGTGGTTTCTGTTAGAACTTTTCTACTTCTAACTACTGGTTCATAAATGAATACGTTTGAAAATGGAATGCATCAACAGAACGGTGTTGGCAGTATAAAAATATCTACAGCACCTTGTATTCCCAGGTGGTTTCCCATCCAAGTACTAACCAGGCCCAACACTGCTTAGCTTCCAAGATCAGATGAGATTGGGCGTATCCAGTGTGGTGTGGCTGTAGATGAGCTTTGTGGTTTCTGTTAGAACTTTTCTTCTTCTAACTACTGGTTCATAAATGAATACATTTGAAAATGGAATGCATCAACAGAACGGTGTTGGCAGTATAAAAATATCTACAGCACCTTGTATTCCCAGGTGGTCTCCCATCCAAGTACTAACCAGGCCCAACACTGCTTAGCTTCCAAGATCAGATGAGATTGGGCATATCCAGTGTGGTGTGGCTGTAGATGAGCTTTGTGGTTTCTGTTAGAACTTTTCTACTTCTAACTACTGGTTCATAAATGAATACGTTTGAAAATGGAATGCATCAACAGAACGGTGTTGGCAGTATAAAAATATCTACAGCACCTTGTATTCCCAGGTGGTCTCCCATCCAAGTACTAACCAGGCCCAACACTGCTTAGCTTCCAAGATCAGATGAGATTGGGCGTATCCAGTGCGGTGTGGCTGTAGATGAGCTTTGTGGTTTCTGTTAGAACTTTTCTACTTCTAACTACTGGTTCATAAATGAATACGTTTGAAAATGGAATGCATCAACAGAGCGGTGTTGGCAGTATAAAAATATCTACAGCACCTTGTATTCCTAGGTGGTCTCCCATCCAAGTACTAACCAGGCCCAACACTGCTTAGCTTCCAAGATCAGATGAGATTGGGCGCATCCAGTGTGGTGTTGCTGTAGATGAGCTTTGTGGTTTCTGTTAGAACTTTTCTACTTCTAACTACTGGTTCATAAATGAAAACGTTTGAAAATGGAATGCATCAACAGACCGGTGTTGGCAGTATAAAAATATCTACAGCACTTGTATTCCCAGGTGGTCTCCCATCCAAGTACTAACCAGGCCCAACACTGCTTAGCTAACAAGATCAGATGAGATTGGGCGTATCCAGTATGGTGTTACTGTAGATGAGCTTTGTGGTTTCTGTTAGAACTTTTGTACTTCTAACTACTGGTTCATAAATGAATACGTTTGAAAATGAATGCATCAACAGAACGGTGTTGGCAGTATAAAAATATCTACAGCACCTTGTACTCCCAGGTGGTCTCCCATCCAAGTACTAACCAGGCCCAACACTGCTTAGCTTCCAAGATCAGATGAGATTGGGTGTATCCAGTGTGGTGTTGCTGTAGATGAACTGTCTGGTTTCTGTTAGAACTTTTCTACTTCTAACTACTGGTTCATAAATGAATACATTTGAAAATGGAATGCATCAACAGAACGGTGTTGGCAGTATAAAAATATCTACAGCACCTTGTATTCCTAGGTGGTCTCCCATCCAAGTACTAACCTGGCCCAACACTGCTTAGCTTCCAAGATCAGATGAGATTGGGCGTATCCAGTGTGGTGTGACTGTAGATGAGCTTTGTGGTTTCTGTTAGAACTTTTCTACTTCTAACTACTGGTTCATAAATGAAAACGTTTGAAAATGGAATGCATCAACAGACCGGTGTTGGCAGTATAAAAATATCTACAGCACCTTGTATTCCCAGGTGGTCTCCCATCCAAGTACTAACCAGGCCCAACACTGCTTAGCTTCCAAGATCAGATGAGATTGGGCGTATCCAGTGTGCTGTGGCTGTAGATGAGCTTTGCTGTTTCTGTTAGAACTTTTCTACTTCTAACTACTGGTTCATAAATGAATACGTTTGAAAATGGACTGCATCAACAGAATGGTGTTGGCAGTATAAAAATATCTACAGCACCTTGTATTACCAAGTGGTCTCCCATCCAAGTACTAACCAGGCCCAACACTGCTTAGCTTCCAAGATCAGATGAGATTGGGCGTATCCAGTGTGGTGTTGCTGTAGATGAACTTTCTGGTTTCTGTTAGAACTTTTCTACTTCTAACTACTGGTTCATAAATGAATACGTTTGAAAATGGAATGCATCAACAGAACGGTGTTGGTAGTATTAAAATATCTACAGCACCTTGTATTCCCAGGTGGTCTCCCATCCAAGTACTAACCAGGCCCAACACTGCTTAGCTTCCAAGATCAGATGAGATTGGGCGTATCCAGTGCGGTGTGGCTGTAGATGAGCTTTGTGGTTTCTGTTAGAACTTTTCTACTTCTAACTACTGGTTCATAAATGAATACGTTTGAAAATGGAATGCATCAACAGAACGGTGTTGGCAGTATAAAAATATCTACAGCACCTTGTATTCCCAGTTGGTCTCCCATCCAAGTACTAACCAGGCCCAACACTGCTTAGCTTCCAAGATCAGATGAGATTGGGCATATCCAGTGTGGTGTGGCTGTAGATGAGCTTTGTGGTTTCTGTTAGAACTTTTCTACTTCTAACTACTGGTTCATAAATGAATACGTTTGAAAATGGAATGCATCAACAGAACGGTGTTGGCAGTATAAAAATATCTACAGCACCTTGTATTCCCAGGTGGTCTCCCATCCAAGTAATAACCAGGCCCAACACTGCTTATCTTCCAAGATCAGATGAGATTGGGCGTATCCAGTGTGCTGTGGCTGTAGATGAGCTTTGTGGTTTCTGTTAGAACTTTTCTACTTCTAACTACTGGTTCATAAATGAAAACGTTTGAAAATGGAATGCATCAACAGAACGGTGTTGGCAGTATAAAAATATCTACAGCACCTTGTATTCCCAGGTGGTCTCCCATCCAAGTACTAACCAGGCCCAACACTGCTTAGCTTCCAAGATTAGATGAGATTGGTCGTATCCAGTGTGCTGTGGCTGTAGATGAGCTTTGTGGTTTCTGTTAGAACTTTTCTACTTCTAACTACTGGTTCATAAATGAATACATTTGAAAATGGAATGCATCAACAGAACGGTGTTGGTAGTATAAAAATATCTACAGCACCTTGTATTCCCAGGTGGTTTCCCATCCAAGTACTAACCAGGCCCAACACTGCTTAGCTTCCAAGATCAGATGAGATTGGGCGTATCCAGTGTGGTGTGGCTGTAGATGAGCTTTGTGGTTTCTGTTAGAACTTTTCTACTTCTAACTACTGGTTCATAAATGAATAGGTTTGAAAATGGAATGCATCAACAGAACGGTGTTGGCAGTATAAAAATATCTACAGCACCTTGTATTCCCAGGTGGTTTCCCATCCAAGTACTAACCAGGCCCAACACTGCTTAGCTTCCAAGATCAGATGAGATTGGGCGTATCCAGTGTGGTGTGGCTGTAGATGAGCTTTGTGGTTTCTGTTAGAACTTTTCTACTTCTAACTACTGGTTCATAAATGAATACGTTTGAAAATGGAATGCATCAACAGAACGGTGTTGGCAGTATAAAAATATCTACAGCACCTTGTATTCCCAGGTGGTCTCCCATCCAAGTACTAACCAGGCCCAACACTGCTTAGCTTCCAAGATCAGATGAGATTGGGCGTATCCAGTGTGGTGTGGCTGTAGATGAGCTTTGTGGTTTCTGTTAGAACTTTTCTACTTCTAACTACTGGTTCATAAATGAATACGTTTGAAAATGGAATGCATCAATAGAACGGTGTTGGCAGTATAAAAATATCTACAGCACCTTGTATTCCCAGGTGGTCTCCCATCCAAGTACTAACCAGGCCCAACACTGCTTAGCTTCCAAGATCAGATGAGATTGGGCGTATCCAGTGCGGTGTGGCTGTAGATGAGCTTTGTGGTTTCTGTTAGAACTTTTCTACTTCTAACTACTGGTTCATAAATGAATACGTTTGAAAATGGAATGCATCAACAGAACGGTGTTGGCAGTATAAAAATATCTACAGCACCTTGTATTCCTAGGTGGTCTCCCATCCAAGTACTAACCAGGCCCAACACTGCTTAGCTTCCAAGATCAGATGAGATTGGGCGTATCCAGTGTGGTGTGGCTGTAGATGAGCTTTGTGGTTTCTGTTAGAACTTTTCTACTTCTAACTACTGGTTCATAAATGAAAACGTTTGAAAATGGAATGCATCAACAGACCGGTGTTGGCAGTATAAAAATATCTACAGCACTTGTATTCCCAGGTGGTCTCCCATCCAAGTACTAACCAGGCCCAACACTGCTTAGCTTCCAAGAACAGATGAGATTGGGCGTATCCAGTATGGTGTTACTGTAGATGAGCTTTGTGGTTTCTGTTAGAACTTTTGTACTTCTAACTACTGGTTCATAAATGAATACGTTTGAAAATGAATGCATCAACAGAACGGTGTTGGCAGTATAAAAATATCTAAAGCACCTTGTATTCCCAGGTGGTCTCCCATCCAAGTACTAACCAGGCCCAACACTGCTTAGCTTCCAAGATCAGATGAGATTGGGCGTATCCAGTGTGGTGTTGCTGTAGATGAACTTTCTGGTTTCTGTTAGAACTTTTCTACTTCTAACTACTGGTTCATAAATGAATACATTTGAAAATGGAATGCATCAACAGAACGGTGTTGGCAGTATAAAAATATCTACAGCACCTTGTATTCCTAGGTGGTCTCCCATCCAAGTACTAACCAGGCCCAACACTGCTTAGCTTCCAAGATCAGATGAGATTGGGCGTATCCAGTGTAGTGTGGCTGTAGATGAGCTTTGTGGTTTCTGTTAGAACTTTTCTACTTCTAACTACTGGTTCATAAATGAAAACGTTTGAAAATGGAATGCATCAACAGACCGGTGTTGGCAGTATAAAAATATCTACAGCACCTTTTATTCCCAGGTGGTCTCCCATCCAAGTACTAACCAGGCCCAACACTGCTTAGCTTCCAAGATCAGATGAGATTGGGCGTATCCAGTGTGCTGTGGCTGTAGATGAGCTTTGCTGTTTCTGTTAGAACTTTTCTACTTCTAACTACTGGTTCATAAATGAATACGTGTGAAAATGGACTGCATCAACAGAATGGTGTTGGCAGTATAAAAATATCTACAGCACCTTGTATTACCGGGTGGTCTCCCATCCAAGTACTAACCAGGCCCAACACTGCTTAGCTTCCAAGATCAGATGAGATTGGGCGTATCCAGTGTGGTGTTGCTGTAGATGAACTTTCTGGTTTCTGTTAGAACTTTTCTACTTCTAACTACTGGTTCATAAATGAATACGTTTGAAAATGGAATGCATCAACAGAACGATGTTGGTAGTATAAAAATATCTACAGCACCTTGTATTCCCAGGTGGTCTCCCATCCAAGTACTAACCAGGCCCAACACTGCTTAGCTTCCAAGATCAGATGAGATTGGGCGTATCCAGTGCGTTGTGGCTGTAGATGAGCTTTGTGGTTTCTGTTAGAACTTTTCTACTTCTAACTACTGGTTCATAAATGAATACGTTTGAAAATGGAATGCATCAACAGAACGGTGTTGGCAGTATAAAAATATCTACAGCACCTTGTATTCCCAGGTGGTCTCCCATCCAAGTACTAACCAGGCCCAACACTACTTAGCTTCCAAGATCAGATGAGATTGGGCGTATCCAGTGTGGTGTGGCTGTATATGAGCTTTGTGGTTTCTGTTAGAACTTTTCTACTTCTAACTACTGGTTCATAAATGAATACGTTTGAAAATGGAATGCATCAACAGAACGGTGTTGGCAGTATAAAAATATCTACAGCACCTTGTATTCCCAGGTGGTCTCCCATCCAAGTAATAACCAGGCCCAACACTGCTTATCTTCCAAGATCAGATGAGATTGGGCGTATCCAGTGTGCTGTGGCTGTAGATGAGCTTTGTGGTTTCTGTTAGAACTTTTCTACTTCTAACTACTGGTTCATAAATGAAAACGTTTGAAAATGGAATGCATCAACAGAACGGTGTTGGCAGTATAAAAATATCTACAGCACCTTGTATTCCCAGGTGGTCTCCCATCCAAGTACTAACCAGGCCCAACACTGCTTAGCTTCCAAGATTAGATGAGATTGGGCGTATCCAGTGTGCTGTGGCTGTAGATGAGCTTTGTTGTTTCTGTTAGAACTTTTCTACTTCTAACTACTGGTTCATAAATGAATACGTTTGAAAATGGAATGCATCAACAGAACGGTGTTGGCAGTATAAAAATATCTACAGCACCTTGTATTACCGGGTGGTCTCCCATCCAAGTACTAACCAGGCACAACACTGCTTAGCTTCCAAGATCAGATGAGATTGGGCGTATCCAGTGTGGTGTGGCTGTAGATGAGCTTTGTGGTTTCTGTTAGAACTTTTCTACTTCTAACTACTGGTTCATAAATTAATACGTTTGAAAATGGAATGCATCAACAGAACGGTGTTGGCAGTATAAAAATATCTACAGCACCTTGTATTCCCAGGTGGTCTCCCATCCAAGTACTAACCAGGCCCAACACTGCTTAGCTTCCAAGATCAGATGAGATTGGGCGTATCCAGTGTGGTGTGGCTATAGATGAGCTTTGTTGTTTCTGTTAGAACTTTTCTACTTCTAACTACTGGTTCATAAATGAATACGTTTGAAAATAGAATGCATCAACAGAACGGTGTTGGCAGTATAAAAATATCTACAGCACCTTGTATTCCCAGGTGGTCTCCCATCCAAGTACTAACCAGGCCCAACACTGCTTAGCTTCCAAGATCAGATGAGATTGGGCGTATCCAGTGTGGTGTGGCTGTAGATGAGCTTTGTGGTTTCTGTTAGAACTTTTCTACTTCTAACTACTGGTTCATAAATGAAAACGTTTGAAAATGGAATGCATCAACAGAACGGTGTTGGCAGTATAAAAATATCTACAGCAACTTGTATTCCCAGGTGGTCTCCCATCCAAGTACTAACCAGGCCCAACACTGCTTAGCTTCCAAGATTAGATGAGATTGGGCGTATCCAGTGTGCTGTGGCTGTAGATGAGGTTTGTTGTTTCTGTTAGAACTTTTCTACTTCTAACTACTGGTTCATAAATGAATACGTTTGAAAATGGAATGCATCAACAGAACGGTGTTGGCAGTATTAAAATATCTACAGCTCCTTGTATTACTGGGTGGTCTCCCATCCAAGTACTAACCAGACCCAACACTGCTTAGCTTCCAAGATCAAATGAGATTGGGCGTATCCAGTGTGGTGTTGCTGTAGATGAACTTTCTGGTTTCTGTTAGAACTTTTCTACTTCTAACTACTGGTTCATAAATGAATACATTTGAAAATGGAATGCATCAACAGAACGGTGTTGGTAGTATAAAAATATCTACAGCACCTTGTATTCCCAGGTGGTTTCCCATCCAAGTACTAACCAGGCCCAACACTGCTTAGCTTCCAAGATCAGATGAGATTGGGCGTATCCAGTGTGGTGTGGCTGTAGATGAGCTTTGTGGTTTCTGTTAGAACTTTTCTACTTCTAACTACTGGTTCATAAATGAATACGTTTGAAAATGGAATGCATCAACAGAACGGTGTTGGCAGTATAAAAATATCTACAGCACCTTGTATTCCCAGGTGGTTTCCCATCCAAGTACTAACCAGGCCCAACACTGCTTAGCTTCCAAGATCAGATGAGATTGGGCGTATCCAGTGTGGTGTGGCTGTAGATGAGCTTTGTGGTTTCTGTTATAACTTTTCTTCTTCTAACTACTGGTTCATAAATGAATACATTTGAAAATGGAATGCATCAACAGAACGGTGTTGGCAGTATAAAAATATCTACAGCACCTTGTATTCCCAGGTGGTCTCCCATCCAAGTACTAACCAGGCCCAACACTGCTTAGCTTCCAAGATCAGATGAGATTGGGCATATCCAGTGTGGTGTGGCTGTAGATGAGCTTTGTGGTTTCTGTTAGAACTTTTCTACTTCTAACTACTGGTTCATAAATGAATACATTTGAAAATGGAATGCATCAACAGAACGGTGTTGGCAGTATAAAAATATCTACAGCACCTTGTATTCCCAGGTGGTCTCCCATCCAAGTACTAACCAGGCCCAACACTGCTTAGTTTCCAAGATCAGATGAGATTGGGCGTATCCAGTGTGGTGTTGCTGTAGATGAACTTTCTGGTTTCTGTTAGAACTTTTCTACTTCTAACTACTGGTTCATAAATGAATACATTTGAAAATTGAATGCATCAACAGAACGGTGTTGGCAGTATAAAAATATCTACAGCACCTTGTATTCCTAGGTGGTCTCCCATCCAAGTACTAACCAGGCCCAACACTGCTTAGCTTCCAAGATCAGATGAGATTGGGCGTATCCAGTGTGGTGTGGCTGTAGATGAGCTTTGTTGTTTCTGTTAGAACTTTTCTACTTCTAACTACTGGTTCATAAATGAAAACGTTTGAAAATGGAATGCATCAACAGACCGGTGTTGGCAGTATAAAAATATCTACAGCACCTTGTATTCCCAGGTCGTCTCCCATCCAAGTACTAACCAGGCCCAACACTGCTTAGCTTCCAAGATCAGATGAGATTGGGCGTATCCAGTATGGTGTTACTGTAGATGAACTTTCTGGTTTCTGTTAGAACTTTTCTACTTCTAACTACTGGTTCATAAATGAATACATTTGAAAATGGAATGCATCAACAGAACGGTGTTGGTAGTATAAAAATATCTACAGCACCTTGTATTCCCAGGTGGTTTCCCATCCAAGTACTAACCAGGCCCAACACTGCTTAGCTTCCAAGATCAGATGAGATTGGGCGTATCCAGTGCGGTGTGGCTGTAGATGAGCTTTGTGGTTTCTGTTAGAACTTTTCTACTTCTAACTACTGGTTCATAAATGAATACATTTGAAAATGGAATGCATCAACAGAACGGTGTTGGTAGTATAAAAATATCTACAGCACCTTGTATTCCCAGGTGGTTTCCCATCCAAGTACTAACCAGGCCCAACACTGCTTAGCTTCCAAGATCAGATGAGATTGGGCGTATCCAGTGTGGTGTGGCTGTAGATGAGCTTTGTGGTTTCTGTTAGAACTTTTCTACTTCTAACTACTGGTTCATAAATGAATACGTTTGAAAATGGAATGCATCAACAGAACGGTGTTGGCAGTATAAAAATATCTACAGCACCTTGTATTCCCAGGTGGTTTCCCATCCAAGTACTAACCAGGCCCAACACTGCTTAGCTTCCAAGATCAGATGAGATTGGGCGTATCCAGTGTGGTGTGGCTGTAGATGAGCTTTGTGGTTTCTGTTAGAACTTTTCTACTTCTAACTACTGGTTCATAAATGAATACGTTTGAAAATGGAATGCATCAACAGAACGGTGTTGGCAGTATAAAAATATCTACAGCACCTTGTATTCCCAGGTGGTCTCCCATCCAAGTACTAACCAGGCCCAACACTGCTTAGCTTCCAAGATCAGATGAGATTGGGCGTATCCAGTGTGGTGTGGCTGTAGATGAGCTTTGTGGTTTCTGTTAGAACTTTTCTACTTCTAACTACTGGTTCATAAATGAATACGTTTGAAAATGGAATGCATCAATAGAACGGTGTTGGCAGTATAAAAATATCTACAGCACCTTGTATTCCCAGGTGGTCTCCCATCCAAGTACTAACCAGGCCCAACACTGCTTAGCTTCCAAGATCAGATGAGATTGGGCGTATCCAGTGCGGTGTGGCTGTAGATGAGCTTTGTGGTTTCTGTTAGAACTTTTCTACTTCTAACTACTGGTTCATAAATGAATACGTTTGAAAATGGAATGCATCAACAGAACGGTGTTGGCAGTATAAAAATATCTACAGCACCTTGTATTCCTAGGTGGTCTCCCATCCAAGTACTAACCAGGCCCAACACTGCTTAGCTTCCAAGATCAGATGAGATTGGGCGTATCCAGTGTGGTGTGGCTGTAGATGAGCTTTGTGGTTTCTGTTAGAACTTTTCTACTTCTAACTACTGGTTCATAAATGAAAATGTTTGAAAATGGAATGCATCAACAGACCGGTGTTGGCAGTATAAAAATATCTACAGCACTTGTATTCCCAGGTGGTCTCCCATCCAAGTACTAACCAGGCCCAACACTGCTTAGCTTCCAAGATCAGATGAGATTGGGCGTATCCAGTATGGTGTTACTGTAGATGAGCTTTGTGGTTTCTGTTAGAACTTTTGTACTTCTAACTACTGGTTCATAAATGAATACGTTTGAAAATGAATGCATCAACAGAACGGTGTTGGCAGTATAAAAATATCTAAAGCACCTTGTATTCCCAGGTGGTCTCCCATCCAAGTACTAACCAGGCCCAACACTGCTTAGCTTCCAAGATCAGATGAGATTGGGCGTATCCAGTGTGGTGTTGCTGTAGATGAACTTCCTGGTTTCTGTTAGAACTTTTCTACTTCTAACTACTGGTTCATAAATGAATACATTTGAAAATGGAATGCATCAACAGAACGGTGTTGGCAGTATAAAAATATCTACAGCACCTTGGATTCCTAGGTGGTCTCCCATCCAAGTACTAACCAGGCCCAACACTGCTTAGCTTCCAAGATCAGATGAGATTGGGCGTATCCAGTGTAGTGTGGCTGTAGATGAGCTTTGTGGTTTCTGTTAGAACTTTTCTACTTCTAACTACTGGTTCATAAATGAAAACGTTTGAAAATGGAATGCATCAACAGACCGGTGTTGGCAGTATAAAAATATCTACAGCACCTTGTATTCCCAGGTGGTCTCCCATCCAAGTACTAACCAGGCCCAACACTGCTTAGCTTCCAAGATCAGATGAGATTGGGCGTATCCAGTGTGCTGTGGCTGTAGATGAGCTTTGCTGTTTCTGTTAGAACTTTTCTACTTCTAACTACTGGTTCATAAATGAATACGTGTGAAAATGGACTGCATCAACAGAATGGTGTTGGCAGTATAAAAATATCTACAGCACCTTGTATTACCGGGTGGTCTCCCATCCAAGTACTAACCAGGCCCAACACTGCTTAGCTTCCAAGATCAGATGAGATTGGGCGTATCCAGTGTGGTGTTGCTGTAGATAAACTTTCTGGTTTCTGTTAGAACTTTTCTACTTCTAACTACTGGTTCATAAATGAATACGTTTGAAAATGGAATGCATCAACAGAACGATGTTGGTAGTATAAAAATATCTACAGCACCTTGTATTCCCAGGTGGTCTCCCATCCAAGTACTAACCAGGCCCAACACTGCTTAGCTTCCAAGATCAGATGAGATTGGGCGTATCCAGTGCGTTGTGGCTGTAGATGAGCTTTGTGGTTTCTGTTAGAACTTTTCTACTTCTAACTACTGGTTCATAAATGAATACGTTTGAAAATGGAATGCATCAACAGAACGGTGTTGGCAGTATAAAAATATCTACAGCACCTTGTATTCCCAGGTGGTCTCCCATCCAAGTACTAACCAGGCCCAACACTACTTAGCTTCCAAGATCAGATGAGATTGGGCGTATCCAGTGTGGTGTGGCTGTATATGAGCTTTGTGGTTTCTGTTAGAACTTTTCTACTTCTAACTACTGGTTCATAAATGAATACGTTTGAAAATGGAATGCATCAACAGAACGGTGTTGGCAGTATAAAAATATCTACAGCACCTTGTATTCCCAGGTGGTCTCCCATCCAAGTAATAACCAGGCCCAACACTGCTTATCTTCCAAGATCAGATGAGATTGGGCGTATCCAGTGTGCTGTGGCTGTAGATGAGCTTTGTGGTTTCTGTTAGAACTTTTCTACTTCTAACTACTGGTTCATAAATGAAAACGTTTGAAAATGGAATGCATCAACAGAACGGTGTTGGCAGTATAAAAATATCTACAGCACCTTGTATTCCCAGGTGGTCTCCCATCCAAGTACTAACCAGGCCCAACACTGCTTAGCTTCCAAGATTAGATGAGATTGGGCGTATCCAGTGTGCTGTGGCTGTAGATGAGCTTTGTTGTTTCTGTTAGAACTTTTCTACTTCTAACTACTGGTTCATAAATGAATACGTTTGAAAATGGAATGCATCAACAGAACGGTGTTGGCAGTATAAAAATATCTACAGCACCTTGTATTACCGGGTGGTCTCCCATCCAAGTACTAACCAGGCACAACACTGCTTAGCTTCCAAGATCAGATGAGATTGGGCGTATCCAGTGTGGTGTGGCTGTAGATGAGCTTTGTGGTTTCTGTTAGAACTTTTCTACTTCTAACTACTGGTTCATAAATTAATACGTTTGAAAATGGAATGCATCAACAGAACGGTGTTGGCAGTATAAAAATATCTACAGCACCTTGTATTCCCAGGTGGTCTCCCATCCAAGTACTAACCAGGCCCAACACTGCTTAGCTTCCAAGATCAGATGAGATTGGGCGTATCCAGTGTGGTGTGGCTATAGATGAGCTTTGTTGTTTCTGTTAGAACTTTTCTACTTCTAACTACTGGTTCATAAATGAATACGTTTGAAAATAGAATGCATCAACAGAACGGTGTTGGCAGTATAAAAATATCTACAGCACCTTGTATTCCCAGGTGGTCTCCCATCCAAGTACTAACCAGGCCCAACACTGCTTAGCTTCCAAGATCAGATGAGATTGGGCGTATCCAGTGTGGTGTGGCTGTAGATGAGCTTTGTGGTTTCTGTTAGAACTTTTCTACTTCTAACTACTGGTTCATAAATGAAAACGTTTGAAAATGGAATGCATCAACAGAACGGTGTTGGCAGTATAAAAATATCTACAGCAACTTGTATTCCCAGGTGGTCTCCCATCCAAGTACTAACCAGGCCCAACACTGCTTAGCTTCCAAGATTAGATGAGATTGGGCGTATCCAGTGTGCTGTGGCTGTAGATGAGGTTTGTTGTTTCTGTTAGAACTTTTCTACTTCTAACTACTGGTTCATAAATGAATACGTTTGAAAATGGAATGCATCAACAGAACGGTGTTGGCAGTATTAAAATATCTACAGCTCCTTGTATTACTGGGTGGTCTCCCATCCAAGTACTAACCAGACCCAACACTGCTTAGCTTCCAAGATCAGATGAGATTGGGCGTATCCAGTGTGGTGTTGCTGTAGATGAACTTTCTGGTTTCTGTTAGAACTTTTCTACTTCTAACTACTGGTTCATAAATGAATACATTTGAAAATGGAATGCATCAACAGAACGGTGTTGGTAGTATAAAAATATCTACAGCACCTTGTATTCCCAGGTTTTTTCCCATCCAAGTACTAACCAGGCCCAACACTGCTTAGCTTCCAAGATCAGATGAGATTGGGCGTATCCAGTGTGGTGTGGCTGTAGATGAGCTTTGTGGTTTCTGTTAGAACTTTTCTACTTCTAACTACTGGTTCATAAATGAATACGTTTGAAAATGGAATGCATCAACAGAACGGTGTTGGCAGTATAAAAATATCTACAGCACCTTGTATTCCCAGGTGGTTTCCCATCCAAGTACTAACCAGGCCCAACACTGCTTAGCTTCCAAGATCAGATGAGATTGGGCGTATCCAGTGTGGTGTGGCTGTAGATGAGCTTTGTGGTTTCTGTTAGAACTTTTCTACTTCTAACTACTGGTTCATAAATGAATACGTTTGAAAATGGAATGCATCAACAGAACGGTGTTGGCAGTATAAAAATATCTACAGCACCTTGTATTCCCAGGTGGTCTCCCATCCAAGTACTAACCAGGCCCAACACTGCTTAGCTTCCAAGATCAGATGAGATTGGGCGTATCCAGTGTGGTGTGGCTGTAGATGAGCTTTGTGGTTTCTGTTAGAACTTTTCTACTTCTAACTACTGGTTCATAAATGAATACGTTTGAAAATGGAATGCATCAATAGAACGGTGTTGGCAGTATAAAAATATCTACAGCACCTTGTATTCCCAGGTGGTCTCCCATCCAAGTACTAACCAGGCCCAACACTGCTTAGCTTCCAAGATCAGATGAGATTGGGCGTATCCAGTGCGGTGTGGCTGTAGATGAGCTTTGTGGTTTCTGTTAGAACTTTTCTACTTCTAACTACTGGTTCATAAATGAATACGTTTGAAAATGGAATGCATCAACAGAACGGTGTTGGCAGTATAAAAATATCTACAGCACCTTGTATTCCTAGGTGGTCTCCCATCCAAGTACTAACCAGGCCCAACACTGCTTAGCTTCCAAGATCAGATGAGATTGGGCGTATCCAGTGTGGTGTGGCTGTAGATGAGCTTTGTGGTTTCTGTTAGAACTTTTCTACTTCTAACTACTGGTTCATAAATGAAAACGTTTGAAAATGGAATGCATCAACAGACCGGTGTTGGCAGTATAAAAATATCTACAGCACTTGTATTCCCAGGTGGTCTCCCATCCAAGTACTAACCAGGCCCAACACTGCTTAGCTTCCAAGATCAGATGAGATTGGGCGTATCCAGTGTGGTGTTGCTGTAGATGAACTTTCTGGTTTCTGTTAGAACTTTTCTACTTCTAACTACTGGTTCATAAATGAATACGTTTGAAAATGGAATGCATCAACAGAACGGTGTTGGCAGTATAAAAATATCTACAGCACCTTGTATTCCCAGGTGGTCTCCCATCCAAGTAATAACCAGGCCCAACACTGCTTATCTTCCAAGATCAGATGAGATTGGGCGTATCCAGTGTGCTGTGGCTGTAGATGAGCTTTGTGGTTTCTGTTAGAACTTTTCTACTTCTAACTACTGGTTCATAAATGAAAACGTTTGAAAATGGAATGCATCAACAGAACGGTGTTGGCAGTATAAAAATATCTACAGCACCTTGTATTCCCAGGTGGTCTCCCATCCAAGTACTAACCAGGCCCAACACTGCTTAGCTTCCAAGATTAGATGAGATTGGGCGTATCCAGTGTGCTGTGGCTGTAGATGAGCTTTGTTGTTTCTGTTAGAACTTTTCTACTTCTAACTACTGGTTCATAAATGAATACGTTTGAAAATGGAATGCATCAACAGAACGGTGTTGGCAGTATAAAATTATCTACAGCATCTTGTATTACCTGGTGGTCTCCCATCCAAGTACTAACCAGGCCCAACACTGCTTAGCTTCCAAGATCAGATGAGATTGGGCGTATCCAGTGTGGTGTGGCTGTAGATGAGCTTTGTGGTTTCTGTTAGAACTTTTCTACTTCTAACTACTGGTTCATAAATGAAAACGTTTGAAAATGGAATGCATCAACAGAACGGTGTTGGCAGTATAAAAATATCTGCAGCACCTTGTATTCCCAGGTGGTCTCCCATCCAAGTACTAACCAGGCCCAACACTGCTTAGCTTCCAAGATCAGATGAGATTGGGCGTATCCAGTGTGGTGTGGCTGTAGATGAGCTTTGTGGTTTCTGTTAGAACTTTTCTACTTCTAACTACTGGTTCATAAATGAACACGTTTGAAAATGGAATGCATCAACAGAACGGTGTTGGCAGTATAAAAATATCTACAGCACCTTGTATTCCCAGGTGGTCTCCCATCCAAGTACTAACCAGGCCCAACACTGCTTAGCTTCCAAGATCAGATGAGATTGGGCGTATCCAGTGCGGTGTAGCTGAAGATGAGCTTTGTGGTTTCTGTTAGAACTTTTCTACTTCTAACTACTGGTTCATAAATGAATACGTTTGAAAATGGAATGCATCAACAGAACGGTGTTGGCAGTATAAAAATATCTACAGCACCTTGTATTCCCAGGTGGTCTCCCATCCAAGTACTAACCAGGCCCAACACTGCTTAGCTTCCAAGATCAGATGAGATTGGGCGTATCCAGTGTGGTGTTGCTGTAGATGAACTTTCTGGTTTCTGTTAGAACTTTTCTACTTCTAACTACTGGTTCATAAATGAAAACGTTTGAAAATGGAATGCATCAACAGAACGGTGTTGGCAGTATAAAAATATCTACAGCACCTTGTATCACTGGGTGGTCTCCCATCCAAGTACTAACCAGGCCCAACACTGCTTAGCTTCCAAGATCGGATGAGATTGGGCGTATCCAGTGTGGTGTTGCTGTAGATGAACTTTCTGGTTTCTGTTAGAACTTTTCTACTTCTAACTACTGGTTCATAAATGAATACGTTTGAAAATGGAATGCATCAACAGAACGGTGTTGGTAGAATAAAAATATCTACAGCACCTTGTATTCCCAGGTGGTCTCCCATCCAAGTACTAACCAGGCCCAACACTGCTTAGCTTCCAAGATCAGATGAGATTGGGCATATCCAGTGTGGTGTGGCTGTAGATGAGCTTTGTGGTTTTTGTTAGAACTTTTCTACTTCTAACTACTGGTTCATAAATTAATACGTTTGAAAATGGAATGCATCAACAGAACGGTGTTGACAGTATAAAAATATCTACAGCACCTTGTATTCCCAGGTGGTCTCCCATCCAAGTACTAACCAGGCCCAACACTGCTTAGCTTCCAAGATCAGATGAGATTGGGCGTATCCAGTGTGGTGTGGCTGTAGATGAGCTTTGTGGTTTCTGTTAGAACTTTTCTACTTCTAACTACTGGTTCATAAATGAATACGTTTGAAAATGGAATGCATCAACAGAACGGTGTTGGCAGTATAAAAATATCTACAGAACCTTGTATTCCCAGGTGGTCTCCCATCCAAGTACTAACCAGGCCCAACACTGCTTAGCTTCCAAGATCAGATGAGATTGGGCGTATCCAGTGTGGTGTGGCTGTAGATGAGCTTTGTGGTTTCTGTTAGAACTTTTCTACTTCTAACTACTGGTTCATAAATGAATACGTTTGAAAATGGAATGCATCAACAGAACGGTGTTGGCAGTATAAAAATATCTACAGCACCTTGTATTCCCAGGTGGTCTCCCATCCAAGTACTAACCAGGCCCAACACTGCTTAGCTTCCAAGATCAGATGAGATTGGGCGTATCCAGTGTGGTGTTGCTGTAGATGAACTTTCTGGTTTCTGTTAGAACTTTTCTACTTCTAACTACTGGTTCATAAATGAATAGATTTGAAAATTGAATGCATCAACAGAACGGTGTTGGCAGTATAAAAATATCTACAGCACCTTGTATTCCTAGGTGGTCTCCCATCCAAGTACTAACCAGGCCCAACACTGCTTAGCTTCCAAGATCAGATGAGATTGGGCGTACCCAGTGTGGTGTGGCTGTAGATGAGCTTTGTGGTTTCTGTTAGAACTTTTCTACTTCTAACTACTGGTTCATAAATGAAAACGTTTGAAAATGGAATGCATCAACAGACCGGTGTTGGCAGTATAAAAATATCTACAGTAACTTGTATTCCCAGGTGGTCTCCCATCCAAGTACTAACCATGCCCAACACTGCTTAGCTTCCAAGATTAGATGAGATTGGGCGTATCCAGTGTGCTGTGGCTGTAGATGAGGTTTGTTGTTTCTGTTAGAACTTTTCTACTTCTAACTACTGGTTCATAAATGAATACGTTTGAAAATGGAATGCATCAACAGAACGGTGTTGGCAGTATTAAAATATCTACAGCTCCTTGTATTACTGGGTGGTCTCCCATCCAAGTACTAACCAGACCCAACACTGCTTAGCTTCCAAGATCAGATGAGATTGGGCGTATCCAGTGTGGTGTTGCTGTAGATGAACTTTCTGGTTTCTGTTAGAACTTTTCTACTTCTAACTACTGGTTCATAAATGAATACATTTGAAAATGGAATGCATCAACAGAACGGTGTTGGTAGTATAAAAATATCTACAGCACCTTGTATTCCCAGGTGGTTTCCCATCCAAGTACTAACCAGGCCCAACACTGCTTAGCTTCCAAGATCAGATGAGATTGGGCGTATCCAGTGTGGTGTGGCTGTAGATGAGCTTTGTGGTTTCTGTTAGAACTTTTCTACTTCTAACTACTGGTTCATAAATGAATACGTTTGAAAATGGAATGCATCAACAGAACGGTGTTGGCAGTATAAAAATATCTACAGCACCTTGTATTCCCAGGTGGTTTCCCATCCAAGTACTAACCAGGCCCAACACTGCTTAGCTTCCAAGATCAGATGAGATTGGGCGTATCCAGTGTGGTGTGGCTGTAGATGAGCTTTGTGGTTTCTGTTAGAACTTTTCTACTTCTAACTACTGGTTCATAAATGAATACGTTTGAAAATGGAATGCATCAACAGAACGGTGTTGGCAGTATAAAAATATCTACAGCACCTTGTATTCCCAGGTGGTCTCCCATCCAAGTACTAACCAGGCCCAACACTGCTTAGCTTCCAAGATCAGATGAGATTGGGCGTATCCAGTGTGGTGTGGCAGTAGATGAGCTTTGTGGTTTCTGTTAGAACTTTTCTACTTCTAACTACTGGTTCATAAATGAATACGTTTGAAAATGGAATGCATCAATAGAACGGTGTTGGCAGTATAAAAATATCTACAGCACCTTGTATTCCCAGGTGGTCTCCCATCCAAGTACTAACCAGGCCCAACACTGCTTAGCTTCCAAGATCAGATGAGATTGGGCGTATCCAGTGCGGTGTGGCTGTAGATGAGCTTTGTGGTTTCTGTTAGAACTTTTCTACTTCTAACTACTGGTTCATAAATAAATACGTTTGAAAATGGAATGCATCAACAGAACGGTGTTGGCAGTATAAAAATATCTACAGCACCTTGTATTCCTAGGTGGTCTCCCATCCAAGTACTAACCAGGCCCAACACTGCTTAGCTTCCAAGATCAGATGAGATTGGGCGTATCCAGTGTGGTGTGGCTGTAGATGAGCTTTGTGGTTTCTGTTAGAACTTTTCTACTTCTAACTACTGGTTCATAAATGAAAACGTTTGAAAATGGAATGCATCAACAGACCGGTGTTGGCAGTATAAAAATATCTACAGCACTTGTATTCCCAGGTGGTCTCCCATCCAAGTACTAACCAGGCCCAACACTGCTTAGCTTCCAAGATCAGATGAGATTGGGCGTATCCAGTGTGGTGTTGCTGTAGATGAACTTTCTGGTTTCTGTTAGAACTTTTCTACTTCTAACTACTGGTTCATAAATGAATACGTTTGAAAATGGAATGCATCAACAGAACGGTGTTGGCAGTATAAAAATATCTACAGCACCTTGTATTCCCAGGTGGTCTCCCATCCAAGTAATAACCAGGCCCAACACTGCTTATCTTCCAAGATCAGATGAGATTGGGCGTATCCAGTGTGCTGTGGCTGTAGATGAGCTTTGTGGTTTCTGTTAGAACTTTTCTACTTCTAACTACTGGTTCATAAATGAAAACGTTTGAAAATGGAATGCATCAACAGAACGGTGTTGGCAGTATAAAAATATCTACAGCACCTTGTATTCCCAGGTGGTCTCCCATCCAAGTACTAACCAGGCCCAACACTGCTTAGCTTCCAAGATTAGATGAGATTGGGCGTATCCAGTGTGCTGTGGCTGTAGATGAGCTTTGTTGTTTCTGTTAGAACTTTTCTACTTCTAACTACTGGTTCATAAATGAATACATTTGAAAATGGAATGCATCAACAGAACGGTGTTGGCAGTATAAAAATATCTACAGCACCTTGTATTACCTGGTGGTCTCCCATCCAAGTACTAACCAGGCCCAACACTACTTAGCTTCCAAGATCAGATGAGATTGGGCGTATCCAGTGTGGTGTGGCTGTAGATGAGCTTTGTGGTTTCTGTTAGAACTTTTCTACTTCTAACTACTGGTTCATAAATGAAAACGTTTGAAAATGGAATGCATCAACAGAACGGTGTTGGCAGTATAAAAATATCTGCAGCACCTTGTATTCCCAGGTGGTCTCCCATCCAAGTACTAACCAGCCCCAACACTGCTTAGCTTCCAAGATCAGATGAGATTGGGCGTATCCAGTGTGGTGTGGCTGTAGATGAGCTTTGTGGTTTCTGTTAGAACTTTTCTACTTCTAACTACTGGTTCATAAATGAACACGTTTGAAAATGGAATGCATCAACAGAACGGTGTTGGCAGTATAAAAATATCTACAGCACCTTGTATTCCCAGGTGGTCTCCCATCCAAGTACTAACCAGGCCCAACACTGCTTAGCTTCCAAGATCAGATGAGATTGGGCGTATCCAGTGCGGTGTAGCTGAAGATGAGCTTTGTGGTTTCTGTTAGAACTTTTCTACTTCTAACTACTGGTTCATAAATGAATACGTTTGAAAATGGAATGCATCAACAGAACGGTGTTGGCAGTATAAAAATATCTACAGCACCTTGTATTCCCAGGTGGTCTCCCATCCAAGTACTAACCAGGCCCAACACTGCTTAGCTTCCAAGATCAGATGAGATTGGGCGTATCCAGTGTGGTGTTGCTGTAGATGAACTTTCTGGTTTCTGTTAGAACTTTTCTACTTCTAACTACTGGTTCATAAATGAATACATTTGAAAATGGAATGCATCAACAGAACGGTGTTGGCAGTATAAAAATATCTACAGCACCTTGTATTCCTAGGTGGTCTCCCATCCAAGTACTAACCAGGCCCAACACTGCTTAGCTTCCAAGATCAGATGAGATTGGGCGTATCCAGTGTGGTGTTGCTGTAGATGAATTTTCTGGTTTCTGTTAGAACTTTTCTACTTCTAACTACTGGTTCATAAATGAATAGATTTGAAAATTGAATGCATCAACAGAACGGTGTTGGCAGTATAAAAATATCTACAGCACCTTGTATTCCTAGGTGGTCTCCCATCCAAGTACTAACCAGGTCCAACACTGCTTAGCTTCCAAGATCAGATGAGATTGGGCGTACCCAGTGTGGTGTGGCTGTAGATGAGCTTTGTGGTTTCTGTTAGAACTTTTCTACATCTAACTACTGGTTCATAAATGAAAACGTTTGAAAATGGAATGCATCAACAGACCGGTGTTGGCAGTATAAAAATATCTACAGCACCTTGTATTCCCAGGTGGTCTCCCATCCAAGTACTAACCAGGCCCAACACTGCTTAGCTTCCAAGATCAGATGAGATTGGGCGTATCCAGTGTACTGTGGCTGTAGATGAGTTTTGTGGTTTCTGTTAGAACTTTTCTACTTCTAACTACTGGTTCATAAATGAAAACGTTTGAAAATGGAATGCATCAACAGAACGGTGTTGGCAGTATAAAAATATCTACAGCACCTTGTATCACTGGGTGGTCTCCCATCCAAGTACTAACCAGGCCCAACACTGCTTAGCTTCCAAGATCAGATGAGATTGGGCGTATCCAGTGTGGTGTTGCTGTAGATGAACTTTCTGGTTTCTGTTAGAACTTTTCTACTTCTAACTACTGGTTCATAAATGAATACGTTTGAAAATGGAATGCATCAACAGAACGGTGTTGGTAGAATAAAAATATCTACAGCACCTTGTATTCCCAGGTGGTCTCCCATCCAAGTACTAACCAGGCCCAACACTGCTTAGCTTCCAAGATCAGATGAGATTGGGCATATCCAGTGTGGTGTGGCTGTAGATGAGCTTTGTGGTTTTTGTTAGAACTTTTCTACTTCTAACTACTGGTTCATAAATTAATACGTTTGAAAATGGAATGCATCAACAGAACGGTGTTGGCAGTATAAAAATATCTACAGCACCTTGTATTCCCAGGTGGTCTCCCATCCAAGTACTAACCAGGCCCAACACTGCTTAGCTTCCAAGATCAGATGAGATTGGGCGTATCCAGTGTGGTGTGGCTGTAGATGAGCTTTGTGGTTTCTGTTAGAACTTTTCTACTTCTAACTACTGGTTCATAAATGAATACGTTTGAAAATGGAATGCATCAACAGAACGGTGTTGGCAGTATAAAAATATCTACAGAACCTTGTATTCCCAGGTGGTCTCCCATCCAAGTACTAACCAGGCCCAACACTGCTTAGCTTCCAAGATCAGATGAGATTGGGCGTATCCAGTGTGGTGTGGCTGTAGATGAGCTTTGTGGTTTCTGTTAGAACTTTTCTACTTCTAACTACTGGTTCATAAATGAATACGTTTGAAAATGGAATGCATCAACAGAACGGTGTTGGCAGTATAAAAATATCTACAGCACCTTGTATTCCCAGGTGGTCTCCCATCCAAGTACTAACCAGGCCCAACACTGCTTAGCTTCCAAGATCAGATGAGATTGGGCATATCCAGTGTGGTGTTGCTGTAGATGAACTTTCTGGTTTCTGTTAGAACTTTTCTACTTCTAACTACTGGTTCATAAATGAATAGATTTGAAAATTGAATGCATCAACAGAACGGTGTTGGCAGTATAAAAATATCTACAGCACCTTGTATTCCTAGGTGGTCTCCCATCCAAGTACTAACCAGGCCCAACACTGCTTAGCTTCCAAGATCAGATGAGATTGGGCGTACCCAGTGTGGTGTGGCTGTAGATGAGCTTTGTGGTTTCTGTTAGAACTTTTCTACTTCTAACTACTGGTTCATAAATGAAAACGTTTGAAAATGGAATGCATCAACAGACCGGTGTTGGCAGTATAAAAATATCTACAGCACCTTGTATTCCCAGGTGGTCTCCCATCCAAGTACTAACCAGGCCCAACACTGCTTAGCTTCCAAGATCAGATGAGATTGGGCGTATCCAGTGTACTGTGGCTGTAGATGAGCTTTGTGGTTTCTGTTAGAACTTTTCTACTTCTAACTACTGGTTCATAAATGAATACGTTTGAAAATGGAATGCATCAACAGAACGGTGTTGGTAGAATAAAAATATCTACAGCACCTTGTATTCCCAGGTGATCTCCCATCCAAGTACTAACCAGGCCCAACACTGCTTAGCTTCCAAGATCAGATGAGATTGAGCGTATCCAGTGTGGTGTGGCTGTAGATGAGCTTTGTGGTTTTTGTTAGAACTTTTCTACTTCTAACTACTGGTTCATAAATTAATACGTTTGAAAATGGAATGCATCAACAGAACGGTGTTGGCAGTATAAAAATATCTACAGCACCTTGTATTCCCAGGTGGCCTCCCATCCAAGAACTAACCAGGCCCAACACTGCTTAGCTTCCAAGATCAGATGAGATTGGGCGTATCCAGTGTGGTGTGGCTGTAGATGAGCTTTAAGGTTTCTGTTAGAACTTTTCTACTTCTAACTACTGGTTCATAAATGAATACGTTTGAAAATGGAATGCATCAACAGAACGGTGTTGGCAGTATAAAAATATCTACAGCACCTTGTATTCCCAGGTGGTCTCCCATCCAAGTACTAACCAAGCCCAACACTGCTTAGCTTCCAAGATCAGATGAGATTGGGCGTATCCAGTGTGGTGTGGCTGTAGATGAGCTTTGTGGTTTATGTTAGAACTTTTCTACTTCTAACTACTGGTTCATAAATGAATACGTTTGAAAATGGAATGCATCAACAGAACGGTGCTGGCAGTATAAAAATATCTACAGCACCTTGTATTCCCAGGTGGTTTCCCATCCAAGTACTAACCAGGCCCAACACTGCTTAGCTTCCAAGATCAGATGAGATTGGGCGTATCCAGTGTGGTGTGGCTGTAGATGAGCTTTGTGGTTTCTGTTAGAACTTTTCTACTTCTAACTACTGGTTCATAAATGAATACGTTTGAAAATGGAATGCATCAACAGAACGGTGTTGGCAGTATAAAAATATCTACAGCACCTTGTATTCCCAGGTGGTCTCCCATCCAAGTACTAACCAGGCCCAACACTGCTTAGCTTCCAAGATCAGATGAGATTGGGCGTATCCAGTGTGGTGTGGCAGTAGATGAGCTTTGTGGTTTCTGTTAGAACTTTTCTACTTCTAACTACTGGTTCATAAATGAATACGTTTGAAAATGGAATGCATCAATAGAACGGTGTTGGCAGTATAAAAATATCTACAGCACCTTGTATTCCCAGGTGGTCTCCCATCCAAGTACTAACCAGGCCCAACACTGCTTAGCTTCCAAGATCAGATGAGATTGGGCGTATCCAGTGCGGTGTGGCTGTAGATGAGCTTTGTGGTTTCTGTTAGAACTTTTCTACTTCTAACTACTGGTTCATAAATGAATACGTTTGAAAATGGAATGCATCAACAGAACGGTGTTGGCAGTATAAAAATATCTACAGCACCTTGTATTCCTAGGTGGTCTCCCATCCAAGTACTAACCAGGCCCAACACTGCTTAGCTTCCAAGATCAGATGAGATTGGGCGTATCCAGTGTGGTGTGGCTGTAGATGAGCTTTGTGGTTTCTGTTAGAACTTTTCTACTTCTAACTACTGGTTCATAAATGAAAACGTTTGAAAATGGAATGCATCAACAGACCGGTGTTGGCAGTATAAAAATATCTACAGCACTTGTATTCCCAGGTGGTCTCCCATCCAAGTACTAACCAGGCCCAACACTGCTTAGCTTCCAAGATCAGATGAGATTGGGCGTATCCAGTGTGGTGTTGCTGTAGATGAACTTTCTGGTTTCTGTTAGAACTTTTCTACTTCTAACTACTGGTTCATAAATGAATACGTTTGAAAATGGAATGCATCAACAGAACGGTGTTGGCAGTATAAAAATATCTACAGCACCTTGTATTCCCAGGTGGTCTCCCATCCAAGTAATAACCAGGCCCAACACTGCTTATCTTCCAAGATCAGATGAGATTGGGCGTATCCAGTGTGCTGTGGCTGTAGATGAGCTTTGTGGTTTCTGTTAGAACTTTTCTACTTCTAACTACTGGTTCATAAATGAAAACGTTTGAAAATGGAATGCATCAACAGAACGGTGTTGGCAGTATAAAAATATCTACAGCACCTTGTATTCCCAGGTGGTCTCCCATCCAAGTACTAACCAGGCCCAACACTGCTTAGCTTCCAAGATTAGATGAGATTGGGCGTATCCAGTGTGCTGTGGCTGTAGATGAGCTTTGTTGTTTCTGTTAGAACTTTTCTACTTCTAACTACTGGTTCATAAATGAATACATTTGAAAATGGAATGCATCAACAGAACGGTGTTGGCAGTATAAAAATATCTACAGCACCTTGTATTACCTGGTGGTCTCCCATCCAAGTACTAACCAGGCCCAACACTACTTAGCTTCCAAGATCAGATGAGATTGGGCGTATCCAGTGTGGTGTGGCTGTAGATGAGCTTTGTGGTTTCTGTTAGAACTTTTCTACTTCTAACTACTGGTTCATAAATGAAAACGTTTGAAAATGGAATGCATCAACAGAACGGTGTTGGCAGTATAAAAATATCTGCAGCACCTTGTATTCCCAGGTGGTCTCCCATCCAAGTACTAACCAGCCCCAACACTGCTTAGCTTCCAAGATCAGATGAGATTGGGCGTATCCAGTGTGGTGTGGCTGTAGATGAGCTTTGTGGTTTCTGTTAGAACTTTTCTACTTCTAACTACTGGTTCATAAATGAACACGTTTGAAAATGGAATGCATCAACAGAACGGTGTTGGCAGTATAAAAATATCTACAGCACCTTGTATTCCCAGGTGGTCTCCCATCCAAGTACTAACCAGGCCCAACACTGCTTAGCTTCCAAGATCAGATGAGATTGGGCGTATCCAGTGCGGTGTAGCTGAAGATGAGCTTTGTGGTTTCTGTTAGAACTTTTCTACTTCTAACTACTGGTTCATAAATGAATACGTTTGAAAATGGAATGCATCAACAGAACGGTGTTGGCAGTATAAAAATATCTACAGCACCTTGTATTCCCAGGTGGTCTCCCATCCAAGTACTAACCAGGCCCAACACTGCTTAGCTTCCAAGATCAGATGAGATTGGGCGTATCCAGTGTGGTGTTGCTGTAGATGAACTTTCTGGTTTCTGTTAGAACTTTTCTACTTCTAACTACTGGTTCATAAATGAATACATTTGAAAATGGAATGCATCAACAGAACGGTGTTGGCAGTATAAAAATATCTACAGCACCTTGTATTCCTAGGTGGTCTCCCATCCAAGTACTAACCAGGCCCAACACTGCTTAGCTTCCAAGATCAGATGAGATTGGGCGTATCCAGTGTGGTGTTGCTGTAGATGAATTTTCTGGTTTCTGTTAGAACTTTTCTACTTCTAACTACTGGTTCATAAATGAATAGATTTGAAAATTGAATGCATCAACAGAACGGTGTTGGCAGTATAAAAATATCTACAGCACCTTGTATTCCTAGGTGGTCTCCCATCCAAGTACTAACCAGGTCCAACACTGCTTAGCTTCCAAGATCAGATGAGATTGGGCGTACCCAGTGTGGTGTGGCTGTAGATGAGCTTTGTGGTTTCTGTTAGAACTTTTCTACATCTAACTACTGGTTCATAAATGAAAACGTTTGAAAATGGAATGCATCAACAGACCGGTGTTGGCAGTATAAAAATATCTACAGCACCTTGTATTCCCAGGTGGTCTCCCATCCAAGTACTAACCAGGCCCAACACTGCTTAGCTTCCAAGATCAGATGAGATTGGGCGTATCCAGTGTACTGTGGCTGTAGATGAGTTTTGTGGTTTCTGTTAGAACTTTTCTACTTCTAACTACTGGTTCATAAATGAAAACGTTTGAAAATGGAATGCATCAACAGAACGGTGTTGGCAGTATAAAAATATCTACAGCACCTTGTATCACTGGGTGGTCTCCCATCCAAGTACTAACCAGGCCCAACATTGCTTAGCTTCCAAGATCAGATGAGATTGGGCGTATCCAGTGTGGTGTTGCTGTAGATGAACTTTCTGGTTTCTGTTAGAACTTTTCTACTTCTAACTACTGGTTCATAAATGAATACGTTTGAAAATGGAATGCATCAACAGAACGGTGTTGGTAGAATAAAAATATCTACAGCACCTTGTATTCCCAGGTGGTCTCCCATCCAAGTACTAACCAGGCCCAACACTGCTTAGCTTCCAAGATCAGATGAGATTGGGCATATCCAGTGTGGTGTGGCTGTAGATGAGCTTTGTGGTTTTTGTTAGAACTTTTCTACTTCTAACTACTGGTTCATAAATTAATACGTTTGAAAATGGAATGCATCAACAGAACGGTGTTGGCAGTATAAAAATATCTACAGCACCTTGTATTCCCAGGTGGTCTCCCATCCAAGTACTAACCAGGCCCAACACTGCTTAGCTTCCAAGATCAGATGAGATTGGGCGTATCCAGTGTGGTGTGGCTGTAGATGAGCTTTGTGGTTTCTGTTAGAACTTTTCTACTTCTAACTACTGGTTCATAAATGAATACGTTTGAAAATGGAATGCATCAACAGAACGGTGTTGGCAGTATAAAAATATCTACAGAACCTTGTATTCCCAGGTGGTCTCCCATCCAAGTACTAACCAGGCCCAACACTGCTTAGCTTCCAAGATCAGATGAGATTGGGCGTATCCAGTGTGGTGTGGCTGTAGATGAGCTTTGTGGTTTCTGTTAGAACTTTTCTACTTCTAACTACTGGTTCATAAATGAATACGTTTGAAA
This sequence comes from Pseudophryne corroboree, assembly GCF_028390025.1. Taxonomy (NCBI): domain Eukaryota; kingdom Metazoa; phylum Chordata; class Amphibia; order Anura; family Myobatrachidae; genus Pseudophryne; species Pseudophryne corroboree. Next base: position 112,873,460 of record NC_086446.1, on the reverse strand, counting down.
ATGGAATGCATCAACAGAACGGTGTTGGCAGTATAAAAATATCTACAGCACCTTGTATTCCCAGGTGGTCTCCCATCCAAGTACTAACCAGGCCCAACACTGCTTAGCTTCCAAGATCAGATGAGATTGGGCATATCCAGTGTGGTGTTGCTGTAGATGAACTTTCTGGTTTCTGTTAGAACTTTTCTACTTCTAACTACTGGTTCATAAATGAATAGATTTGAAAATTGAATGCATCAACAGAACGGTGTTGGCAGTATAAAAATATCTACAGCACCTTGTATTCCTAGGTGGTCTCCCATCCAAGTACTAACCAGGCCCAACACTGCTTAGCTTCCAAGATCAGATGAGATTGGGCGTACCCAGTGTGGTGTGGCTGTAGATGAGCTTTGTGGTTTCTGTTAGAACTTTTCTACTTCTAACTACTGGTTCATAAATGAAAACGTTTGAAAATGGAATGCATCAACAGACCGGTGTTGGCAGTATAAAAATATCTACAGCACCTTGTATTCCCAGGTGGTCTCCCATCCAAGTACTAACCAGGCCCAACACTGCTTAGCTTCCAAGATCAGATGAGATTGGGCGTATCCAGTGTACTGTGGCTGTAGATGAGCTTTGTGGTTTCTGTTAGAACTTTTCTACTTCTAACTACTGGTTCATAAATGAATACGTTTGAAAATGGAATGCATCAACAGAACGGTGTTGGTAGAATAAAAATATCTACAGCACCTTGTATTCCCAGGTGATCTCCCATCCAAGTACTAACCAGGCCCAACACTGCTTAGCTTCCAAGATCAGATGAGATTGAGCGTATCCAGTGTGGTGTGGCTGTAGATGAGCTTTGTGGTTTTTGTTAGAACTTTTCTACTTCTAACTACTGGTTCATAAATTAATACGTTTGAAAATGGAATGCATCAACAGAACGGTGTTGGCAGTATAAAAATATCTACAGCACCTTGTATTCCCAGGTGGCCTCCCATCCAAGAACTAACCAGGCCCAACACTGCTTAGCTTCCAAGATCAGATGAGATTGGGCGTATCCAGTGTGGTGTGGCTGTAGATGAGCTTTAAGGTTTCTGTTAGAACTTTTCTACTTCTAACTACTGGTTCATAAATGAATACGTTTGAAAATGGAATGCATCAACAGAACGGTGTTGGCAGTATAAAAATATCTACAGCACCTTGTATTCCCAGGTGGTCTCCCATCCAAGTACTAACCAAGCCCAACACTGCTTAGCTTCCAAGATCAGATGAGATTGGGCGTATCCAGTGTGGTGTGGCTGTAGATGAGCTTTGTGGTTTATGTTAGAACTTTTCTACTTCTAACTACTGGTTCATAAATGAATACGTTTGAAAATGGAATGCATCAACAGAACGGTGCTGGCAGTATAAAAATATCTACAGCACCTTGTATTCCCAGGTGGTCTCCCATCCAAGTACTAACCGGACCCAACACTGCTTAGCTTCCAAGATCAGATGAGATTGGGCGTATCCAGTGCGGTGTGGCTGTAGATGAGCTTTGTGGTTTCTGTTAGAACTTTTCTACTTCTAACTACTGGTTCATAAATGAATACGTTTGAAAATGGAATGCATCAACAGAACGGTGTTGGCAGTATAAAAATATCTACAGCACCTTGTATTCCCAGGTGGTCTCCCATCCAAGTACTAACCAGGCCCAACACTGCTTAGCTTCCAAGATCAGATGAGATTGGGCGTATCCAGTGTGGTGTTGCTGTAGATGAACTTTCTGGTTTCTGTTAGAACTTTTCTACTTCTAACTACTGGTTCATAAATGAATACGTTTTAAAATGGAATGCATCAACAGAACGGTGTTGGCAGTATAAAAATATCTACAGCACCATGTATTCCCAGGTGGTCTCCCATCCAAGTACTAACCAGGCCCAACACTGCTTAGCTTTCAAGATCAGATGAGATTGGGCGTATCCAGTGCGGTGTGGCTGTAGATGAGCTTTGTGGTTTCTGTTAGAACTTTTCTACTTCTAACTACTGGTTCATAAGGAATGCATCAACAGAACGGTGTTGGCAGTATAAAAATATCTACAGCACCTTGTATTCCCAGGTGGTTTCCCATCCAAGTACTAACCAGGCCCAACACTGCTTAGCTTCCAAGATCAGATGAGATTGGGCGTATCCAGTGTGGTGTGGCTGTAGATGAGCTTTGTGGTTTCTGTTAGAACTTTTCTACTTCTAACTACTGGTTCATAAATGAATACGTTTGAAAATGGAATGCATCAACAGAACGGTGTTTGCAGTATAAAAATATCTACAGCACCTTGTATTCCCAGGTGGTCTCCCATCCAAGTACTAACCAGGCCCAACACTGCTTAGTTTCCAAGATCAGATGAGATTGGGCGTATCCAGTGTGGTGTGGCTGTAGATGAGCTTTGTGGTTTCTGTTAGAACTTTTCTACTTCTAACTACTGGTTCATAAATGAATACGTTTGAAAATGGAATGCATCAATAGAACGGTGTTGGCAGTATAAAAATATCTACAGCACCTTGTATTCCCAGGTGGTCTCCCATCCAAGTACTAACCAGGCCCAACACTGCTTAGCTTCCAAGATCAGATGAGATTGGGCGTATCCAGTGCGGTGTGGCTGTAGATGAGCTTTGTGGTTTCTGTTAGAACTTTTCTACTTCTAACTACTGGTTCATAAATGAATACGTTTGAAAATGGAATGCATCAACAGAACGGTGTTGGCAGTATAAAAATATCTACAGCACCTTGTATTCCTAGGTGGTCTCCCATCCAAGTACTAACCAGGCCCAACACTGCTTAGCTTCCAAGATCAGATGAGATTGGGCGTATCCAGTGTGGTGTGGCTGTAGATGAGCTTTGTGGTTTCTGTTAGAACTTTTCTACTTCTAACTACTGGTTCATAAATGAAAACGTTTGAAAATGGAATGCATCAACAGACCGGTGTTGGCAGTATAAAAATATCTACAGCACTTGTATTCCCAGGTGGTCTCCCATCCAAGTACTAACCAGGCCCAACACTGCTTAGCTTCCAAGATCAGATGAGATTGGGCGTATCCAGTGTGGTGTTGCTGTAGATGAACTTTCTGGTTTCTGTTAGAACTTTTCTACTTCTAACTACTGGTTCATAAATGAATACGTTTGAAAATGGAATGCATCAACAGAACGGTGTTGGCAGTATAAAAATATCTACAGCACCTTGTATTCCCAGGTGGTCTCCCATCCAAGTAATAACCAGGCCCAACACTGCTTATCTTCCAAGATCAGATGAGATTGGGCGTATCCAGTGTGCTGTGGCTGTAGATGAGCTTTGTGGTTTCTGTTAGAACTTTTCTACTTCTAACTACTGGTTCATAAATGAAAACGTTTGAAAATGGAATGCATCAACAGAACGGTGTTGGCAGTATAAAAATATCTACAGCACCTTGTATTCCCAGGTGGTCTCCCATCCAAGTACTAACCAGGCCCAACACTGCTTAGCTTCCAAGATCAGATGAGATTGGGCGTATCCAGTGTGGTGTGGCTGTAGATGAGCTTTGTGGTTTCTGTTAGAACTTTTCTACTTCTAACTACTGGTTCATAAATGAAAACGTTTGAAAATGGAATGCATCAACAGAACGGTGTTGGCAGTATAAAAATATCTGCAGCACCTTGTATTCCCAGGTGGTCTCCCATCCAAGTACTAACCAGGCCCAACACTGCTTAGCTTCCAAGATCAGATGAGATTGGGCGTATCCAGTGTGGTGTGGCTGTAGATTAGCTTTGTGGTTTCTGTTAGAACTTTTCTACTTCTAACTACTGGTTCATAAATGAACACGTTTGAAAATGGAATGCATCAACAGAACGGTGTTGGCAGTATAAAAATATCTACAGCACCTTGTATTCCCAGGTGGTCTCCCATCCAAGTACTAACCAGGCTAAACACTGCTTAGCTTCCAAGATCAGATGAGATTGGGCGTATCCAGTGCGGTGTAGCTGAAGATGAGCTTTGTGGTTTCTGTTAGAACTTTTCTACTTCTAACTACTGGTTCATAAATGAATACGTTTGAAAATGGAATGCATCAACAGAACGGTGTTGGCAGTATAAAAATATCTACAGCACCTTGTATTCCCAGGTGGTCTCCCATCCAAGTACTAACCAGGCCCAACACTGCTTAGCTTCCAAGATCAGATGAGATTGGGCGTATCCAGTGTGGTGTTGCTGTAGATGAACTTTCTGGTTTCTGTTAGAACTTTTCTACTTCTAACTACTGGTTCATAAATGAATACATTTGAAAATGGAATGCATCAACAGAACGGTGTTGGCAGTATAAAAATATCTACAGCACCTTGTATTCCTAGGTGGTCTCCCATCCAAGTACTAACCAGGCCCAACACTGCTTAGCTTCCAAGATCAGATGAGATTGGGCGTATCCAGTGTGGTGTTGCTGTAGATGAATTTTCTGGTTTCTGTTAGAACTTTTCTACTTCTAACTACTGGTTCATAAATGAATAGATTTGAAAATTGAATGCATCAACAGAACGGTGTTGGCAGTATAAAAATATCTACAGCACCTTGTATTCCTAGGTGGTCTCCCATCCAAGTACTAACCAGGTCCAACACTGCTTAGCTTCCAAGATCAGATGAGATTGGGCGTACCCAGTGTGGTGTGGCTGTAGATGAGCTTTGTGGTTTCTGTTAGAACTTTTCTACTTCTAACTACTGGTTCATAAATGAAAACATTTGAAAATGGAATGCATCAACAGACCGGTGTTGGCAGTATAAAAATATCTACAGCACCTTGTATTCCCAGGTGGTCTCCCATCCAAGTACTAACCAGGCCCAACACTGCTTAGCTTCCAAGATCAGATGAGATTGGGCGTATCCAGTGTACTGTGGCTGTAGATGAGCTTTGTGGTTTCTGTTAGAACTTTTCTACTTCTAACTACTGGTTCATAAATGAAAACGTTTGAAAATGGAATGCATCAACAGAACGGTGTTGGCAGTATAAAAATATCTACAGCACCTTGTATCACTGGGTGGTCTCCCATCCAAGTACTAACCAGGCCCAACACTGCTTAGCTTCCAAGATCAGATGAGATTGGGCGTATCCAGTGTGGTGTTGCTGTAGATGAACTTTCTGGTTTCTGTTAGAACTTTTCTACTTCTAACTACTGGTTCATAAATGAATACGTTTGAAAATGGAATGCATCAACAGAACGGTGTTGGTAGAATAAAAATATCTACAGCACCTTGTATTCCCAGGTGGTCTCCCATCCAAGTACTAACCAGGCCCAACACTGCTTAGCTTCCAAGATCAGATGAGATTGGGCATATCCAGTGTGGTGTGGCTGTAGATGAGCTTTGTGGTTTTTGTTAGAACTTTTCTACTTCTAACTACTGGTTCATAAATTAATACGTTTGAAAATGGAATGCATCAACAGAACGGTGTTGGCAGTATAAAAATATCTACAGCACCTTGTATTCACAGGTGGTCTCCCATCCAAGTACTAACCAGGCCCAACACTGCTTAGCTTCCAAGATCAGATGAGATTGGGCGTATCCAGTGTGGTGTTGCTGTAGATGAACTTTCTGGTTTCTGTTAGAATTTTTCTACTTCTAACTACTGGTTCATAAATGAATACATTTGAAAATGGAATGCATCAACAGAACGGTGTTGGCAGTATAAAAATATCTACAGCACCTTGTTTTCCTAGGTGGTCTCCCATCCAAGTACTAACCAGGCCCAACACTGCTTAGCTTCCAAGATCAGATGAGATTGGGCGTATCCAGTGTGGTGTTGCTGTAGATGAATTTTCTGGTTTCTGTTAGAACTTTTCTACTTCTAACTACTGGTTCATAAATGAATAGATTTGAAAATTGAATGCATCAACAGAACGGTGTTGGCAGTATAAAAATATCTACAGCACCTTGTATTCCTAGGTGGTCTCCCATCCAAGTACTAACCAGGTCCAACACTGCTTAGCCTCCAAGATCAGATGAGATTGGGCGTACCCAGTGTGGTGTGGCTGTAGATGAGCTTTGTGGTTTCTGTTAGAACTTTTCTACTTCTAACTACTGGTTCATAAATGAAAACGTTTGAAAATGGAATGCATCAACAGACCGGTGTTGGCAGTATAAAAATATCTACAGCACCTTGTATTCCCAGGTGGTCTCCCATCCAAGTACTAACCAGGCCCAACACTGCTTAGCTTCCAAGATCAGATGAGATTGGGCGTATCCAGTGTACTGTGGCTGTAGATGAGCTTTGTGGTTTCTGTTAGAACTTTTCTACTTCTAACTACTGGTTCATAAATGAAAACGTTTGAAAATGGAATGCATCAACAGAACGGTGTTGGCAGTATAAAAATATCTACAGCACCTTGTATCACTGGGTGGTCTCCCATCCAAGTACTAACCAGGCCCAACACTGCTTAGCTTCCAAGATCAGATGAGATTGGGCATATCCAGTGTGGTGTGGCTGTAGATGAGCTTTGTGGTTTTTGTTAGAACTTTTCTACTTCTAACTACTGGTTCATAAATTAATACGTTTGAAAATGGAATGCATCAACAGAACGGTGTTGGCAGTATAAAAATATCTACAGCACCTTGTACTCACAGGTGGTCTCCCATCCAAGTACTAACCAGGCCCAACACTGCTTAGCTTCCAAGATCAGATGAGATTGGGCGTATCCAGTGTGGTGTGGCTGTAGATGAGCTTTGTGGTTTCTGTTAGAACTTTTCTACTTCTAACTACTGGTTCATAAATGAATACGTTTGAAAATGGAATGCATCAACAGAACGGTGTTGGCAGTATAAAAATATCTACAGAACCTTGTATTCCCAGGTGGTCTCCCATCCAAGTACTAACCAGGCCCAACACTGCTTAGCTTCCAAGATCAGATGAGATTGGGCGTATCCAGTGTGGTGTGGCTGTAGATGAGCTTTGTGGTTTCTGTTAGAACTTTTCTACTTCTAACTACTGGTTCATAAATGAATACGTTTGAAAATGGAATGCATCAACAGAACGGTGTTGGCAGTATAAAAATATCTACAGCACCTTGTATTCCCAGGTGGTCTCCCATCCAAGTACTAACCAGGCCCAACACTGCTTAGCTTCCAAGATCAGATGAGATTGGGCGTATCCAGTGTGGTGTTGCTGTAGATGAACTTTCTGGTTTCTGTTAGAACTTTTCTACTTCTAACTACTGGTTCATAAATGAATAGATTTGAAAATTGAATGCATCAACAGAACGGTGTTGGCAGTATAAAAATATCTACAGCACCTTGTATTCCTAGGTGGTCTCCCATCCAAGTACTAACCAGGCCCAACACTGCTTAGCTTCCAAGATCAGATGAGATTGGGCGTACCCAGTGTGGTGTGGCTGTAGATGAGCTTTGTGGTTTCTGTTAGAACTTTTCTACTTCTAACTACTGGTTCATAAATGAAAACGTTTGAAAATGGAATGCATCAACAGACCGGTGTTGGCAGTATAAAAATATCTACAGCAACTTGTATTCCCAGGTGGTCTCCCATCCAAGTACTAACCAGGCCCAACACTGCTTAGCTTCCAAGATTAGATGAGATTGGGCGTATCCAGTGTGCTGTGGCTGTAGATGAGGTTTGTTGTTTCTGTTAGAACTTTTCTACTTCTAACTACTGGTTCATAAATGAATACGTTTGAAAATGGAATGCATCAACAGAACGGTGTTGGCAGTATTAAAATATCTACAGCTCCTTGTATTACTGGGTGGTCTCCCATCCAAGTACTAACCAGACCCAACACTGCTTAGCTTCCAAGATCAGATGAGATTGGGCGTATCCAGTGTGGTGTTGCCGTAGATGAATTTTCTGGTTTCTGTTAGAACTTTTCTACTTCTAACTACTGGTTCATAAATGAATACATTTGAAAATGGAATGCATCAACAGAACGGTGTTGGTAGTATAAAAATATCTACAGCACCTTGTATTCCCAGGTGGTTTCCCATCCAAGTACTAACCAGGCCCAACACTGCTTAGCTTCCAAGATCAGATGAGATTGGGCGTATCCAGTGTGGTGTGGCTGTAGATGAGCTTTGTGGTTTCTGTTAGAACTTTTCTACTTCTAACTACTGGTTCATAAATGAATACGTTTGAAAATGGAATGCATCAACAGAACGGTGTTGGCAGTATAAAAATATCTACAGCACCTTGTATTCCCAGGTGGTTTCCCATCCAAGTACTAACCAGGCCCAACACTGCTTAGCTTCCAAGATCAGATGAGATTGGGCGTATCCAGTGTGGTGTGGCTGTAGATGAGCTTTGTGGTTTCTGTTAGAGCTTTTCTACTTCTAACTACTGGTTCATAAATGAATACGTTTGAAAATGGAATGCATCAATAGAACGGTGTTGGCAGTATAAAAATATCTACAGCACCTTGTATTCCCAGGTGGTCTCCCATCCAAGTACTAACCAGGCCCAACACTGCTTAGCTTCCAAGATCAGATGAGATTGGGCGTATCCAGTGCGGTGTGGCTGTAGATGAGCTTTGTGGTTTCTGTTAGAACTTTTCTACTTCTAACTACTGGTTCATAAATGAATACGTTTGAAAATGGAATGCATCAACAGAACGGTGTTGGCAGTATAAAAATATCTACAGCACCTTGTATTCCTAGGTGGTCTCCCATCCAAGTACTAACCAGGCCCAACACTGCTTAGCTTCCAAGATCAGATGAGATTGGGCGTATCCAGTGTGGTGTGGCTGTAGATGAGCTTTGTGGTTTCTGTTAGAACTTTTCTACTTCTAACTACTGGTTCGTAAATGAAAACGTTTGAAAATGGAATGCATCAACAGACCGGTGTTGGCAGTATAAAAATATCTACAGCACTTGTATTCCCAGGTGGTCTCCCATCCAAGTACTAACCAGGCCCAACACTGCTTAGCTTCCAAGATCAGATGAGATTGGGCGTATCCAGTGTGGTGTTGCTGTAGATGAACTTTCTGGTTTCTTTTAGAACTTTTCTACTTCTAACTACTGGTTCATAAATGAATACGTTTGAAAATGGAATGCATCAACAGAACGGTGTTGGCAGTATAAAAATATCTACAGCACCTTGTATTCCCAGGTGGTCTCCCATCCAAGTAATAACCAGGCCCAACACTGCTTATCTTCCAAGATCAGATGAGATTGGGCGTATCCAGTGTGCTGTGGCTGTAGATGAGCTTTGTGGTTTCTGTTAGAACTTTTCTACTTCTAACTACTGGTTCATAAATGAAAACGTTTGAAAATGGAATGCATCAACAGAACGGTGTTGGCAGTATAAAAATATCTACAGCACCTTGTATTCCCAGGTGGTCTCCCATCCAAGTACTAACCAGGCCCAACACTGCTTAGCTTCCAAGATTAGATGAGATTGGGCGTATCCAGTGTGCTGTGGCTGTAGATGAGCTTTGTTGTTTCTGTTAGAACTTTTCTACTTCTAACTACTGGTTCATAAATGAATACGTTTGAAAATGGAATGCATCAACAGAACGGTGTTGGCAGTATAAAAATATCTACAGCACCTTGTATTACCTGGTGGTCTCCCATCCAAGTACTAACCAGGCCCAACACTGCTTAGCTTCCAAGATCAGATGAGATTGGGCGTATCCAGTGTGGTGTGGCTGTAGATGAGCTTTGTGGTTTCTGTTAGAACTTTTCTACTTCTAACTACTGGTTCATAAATGAAAACATTTGAAAATGGAATGCATCAACAGAACGGTGTTGGCAGTATAAAAATATCTGCAGCACCTTGTATTCCCAGGTGGTCTCCCATCCAAGTACTAACCAGGCCCAACACTGCTTAGCTTCCAAGATCAGATGAGATTGGGCGTATCCAGTGTGGTGTGGCTGTAGATGAGCTTTGTGGTTTCTGTTAGAACTTTTCTACTTCTAACTACTGGTTCATAAATGAACACGTTTGAAAATGGAATGCATCAACAGAACGGTGTTGGCAGTATAAAAATATCTACAGCACCTTGTATTCCCAGGTGGTCTCCCATCCAAGTACTAACCAGGCCCAACACTGCTTAGCTTCCAAGATCAGATGAGATTGGGCATATCCAGTGCGGTGTAGCTGAAGATGAGCTTTGTGGTTTCTGTTAGAACTTTTCTACTTCTAACTACTGGTTCATAAATGAATACGTTTGAAAATGGAATGCATCAACAGAACGGTGTTGGCAGTATAAAAATATCTACAGCACCTTGTATTCCCAGGTGGTCTCCCATCCAAGTACTAACCAGGCCCAACACTGCTTAGCTTCCAAGATCAGATGAGATTGGGCGTATCCAATGTGGTGTTGCTGTAGATGAACTTTCTGGTTTCTGTTAGAACTTTTCTACTTCTAACTACTGGTTCATAAATGAATAGATTTGAAAATTGAATGCATCAACAGAACGGTGTTGGCAGTATAAAAATATCTACAGCACCTTGTATTCCCAGGTGGTCTCCCATCCAAGTACTAACCAGGCCCAACACTGCTTAGCTTCCAAGATCAGATGAGATTGGGCGTATCCAGTGTACTGTGGCTGTAGATGAGCTTTGTGGTTTCTGTTAGAACTTTTCTACTTCTAACTACTGGTTCATAAATGAAAACGTTTGAAAATGGAATGCATCAACAGAACGGTGTTGGCAGTATAAAAATATCTACAGCACCTTGTATCACTGGGTGGTCTCCCATCCAAGTACTAACCAGGCCCAACACTGCTTAGTTTCCAAGATCAGATGAGATTGGGCGTATCCAGTGTGGTGTTGCTGTAGATGAACTTTCTGGTTTCTGTTAGAACTTTTCTACTTCTAACTACTGGTTCATAAATGAATACGTTTGAAAATGGAATGCATCAACAGAACGGTGTTGGTAGAATAAAAATATCTACAGCACCTTGTATTCCCAGGTGGTCTCCCATCCAAGTACTAACCAGGCCCAACACTGCTTAGCTTCCAAGATCAGATGAGATTGGGCATATCCAGTGTGGTGTGGCTGTAGATGAGCTTTGTGGTTTTTGTTAGAACTTTTCTACTTCTAACTACTGGTTCATAAATTAATACGTTTGAAAATGGAATGCATCAACAGAACGGTGTTGGCAGTATAAAAATATCTACAGCACCTTGTATTCCCAGGTGGTCTCCCATCCAAGTACTAACCAGGCCCAACACTGCTTAGCTTCCAAGATCAGATGAGATTGGGCGTATCCAGTGTGGTGTGGCTGTAGATGAGCTTTGTGGTTTCTGTTAGAACTTTTCTACTTCTAACTACTGGTTCATAAATGAATACGTTTGAAAATGGAATGCATCAACAGAACGGTGTTGGCAGTATAAAAATATCTACAGAACCTTGTATTCCCAGGTGGTCTCCCATCCAAGTACTAACCAGGCCCAACACTGCTTAGCTTCCAAGATCAGATGAGATTGGGCGTATCCAGTGTGGTGTGGCTGTAGATGAGCTTTGTGGTTTCTGTTAGAACTTTTCTACTTCTAACTACTGGTTCATAAATGAATACGTTTGAAAATGGAATGCATCAACAGAACGGTGTTGGCAGTATAAAAATATCTACAGCACCTTGTATTCCCAGGTGGTCTCCCATCCAAGTACTAACCAGGCCCAACACTGCTTAGCTTCCAAGATCAGATGAGATTGGGCGTATCCAGTGTGGTGTTGCTGTAGATGAACTTTCTGGTTTCTGTTAGAACTTTTCTACTTCTAACTACTGGTTCATAAATGAATAGATTTGAAAATTGAATGCATCAACAGAACGGTGTTGGCAGTATAAAAATATCTACAGCACCTTGTATTCCTAGGTGGTCTCCCATCCAAGTACTAACCAGGCCCAACACTGCTTAGCTTCCAAGATCAGATGAGATTGGGCGTACCCAGTGTGGTGTGGCTGTAGATGAGCTTTGTGGTTTCTGTTAGAACTTTTCTACTTCTAACTACTGGTTCATAAATGAAAACGTTTGAAAATGGAATGCATCAACAGACCGGTGTTGGCAGTATAAAAATATCTACAGCACCTTGTATTCCCAGGTGGTCTCCCATCCAAGTACTAACCAGGCCCAACACTGCTTAGCTTCCAAGATCAGATGAGATTGGGCGTATCCAGTGTACTGTGGATGTAGATGAGCTTTGTGGTTTCTGTTAGAACTTTTCTACTTCTAACTACTGGTTCATAATTGAATACGTTTGAAAATGGAATGCATCAACAGAACGGTGTTGGTAGAATAAAAATATCTACAGCACCTTGTATTCCCAGGTGATCTCCCATCCAAGTACTAACCAGGCCCAACACTGCTTAGCTTCCAAGATCAGATGAGATTGGGCGTATCCAGTGTGGTGTGGCTGTAGATGAGCTTTGTGGTTTTTGTTAGAACTTTTCTACTTCTAACTACTGGTTCATAAATTAATACGTTTGAAAATGGAATGCATCAACAGAACGGTGTTGGCAGTATAAAAATATCTACAGCACCTTGTATTCCCAGGTGGCCTCCCATCCAAGTACTAACCAGGCCCAACACTGCTTAGCTTCCAAGATCAGATGAGATTGGGCGTATCCAGTGTGGTGTAGCTGTAGATGAGCTTTAAGGTTTCTGTTAGAACTTTTCTACTTCTAACTACTGGTTCATAAATGAATACGTTTGAAAATGGAATGCATCAACAGAACGGTGTTGGCAGTATAAAAATATCTACAGCACCTTGTATTCCCAGGTGGTCTCCCAACCAAGTACTAACCAAGCCCACCACTGCTTAGCTTCCAAGATCAGATGAGATTGGGCGTATCCAGTGTGGTGTGGCTGTAGATGAGCTTTGTGGTTTATGTTAGAACTTTTCTACTTCTAACTACTGGTTCATAAATGAATACGTTTGAAAATGGAATGCATCAACAGAACGGTGCTGGCAGTATAAAAATATCTACAGCACCTTGTATTCCCAGGTGGTCTCCCATCCAAGTACTAACCAGGCCCAACACTGCTTAGCTTTCAAGATCAGATGAGATTGGGCGTATCCAGTGCGGTGTGGCTGTAGATGAGCTTTGTGGTTTCTGTTAGAACTTTTCTACTTCTAACTACTGGTTCATAAATGAATACGTTTGAAAATGGAATGCATCAACAGAACGGTGTTGGCAGTATAAAAATATCTACAGCACCTTGTATTCCCAGGTGGTTTCCCATCCAAGTACTAACCAGGCCCAACACTGCTTAGCTTCCAAGATCAGATGAGATTGGGCGTATCCAGTGTGGTGTTGCTGTAGATGAACTTTCTGGTTTCTGTTAGAACTTTTCTACTTCTAACTACTGGTTCATAAATGAATACGTTTTAAAATGGAATGCATCAACAGAACGGTGTTGGCAGTATAAAAATATCTACAGCACCATGTATTCCCAGGTGGTCTCCCATCCAAGTACTAACCAGGCCCAACACTGCTTAGCTTCCAAGATCAGATGAGATTGGGCGTATCCAGTGTGGTGTGGCTGTAGATGAGCTTTGTGGTTTCTGTTGGAACTTTTCTACTTCTAACTACTGGTTCATAAATGAATACATTTGAAAATGGAATGCATCAACAGAACGGTGTTGGCAGTATAAAAATATCTACAGCACCTTGTATTCCCAGGTGGTCTCCCATCCAAGTACTAACCAGACCCAACACTGCTTAGCTTCCAAGATCAGATGAGATTGGGCGTATCCAGTGTGGTGTGGCTGTATATGAGCTTTGTGGTTTCTGTTAGAACTTTTCTACTTCTAACTACTGGTTCATAAATGAATACGTTTGAAAATGGAATGCATCAACAGAACGGTGTTGGCAGTATAAAAATATCTACAGCACCTTGTATTCCCAGGTGGTCTCCCATCCAAGTACTAACCAGGCCCAACACTGCTTAGCTTCCAAGATTAGATGAGATTGGGCGTATCCAGTGTGCTGTGGCTGTAGATGAGCTTTGTTGTTTCTGTTAGAACTTTTCTACTTCTAACTACTGGTTCATAAATGAATACGTTTGAAAATGGAATGCATCAACAGAACGGTGTTGGCAGTATAAAAATATCTACAGCACCTTGTATTACCTGGTGGTCTCCCATCCAAGTACTAACCAGGCCCAACACTGCTTAGCTTCCAAGATCAGATGAGATTGGGCGTATCCAGTGTGGTGTGGCTGTAGATGAGCTTTGTGGTTTCTGTTAGAACTTTTCTACTTCTAACTACTGGTTCATAAATGAAAACATTTGAAAATGGAATGCATCAACAGAACGGTGTTGGCAGTATAAAAATATCTGCAGCACCTTGTATTCCCAGGTGGTCTCCCATCCAAGTACTAACCAGGCCCAACACTGCTTAGCTTCCAAGATCAGATGAGATTGGGCGTATCCAGTGTGGTGTGGCTGTAGATGAGCTTTGTGGTTTCTGTTAGAACTTTTCTACTTCTAACTACTGGTTCATAAATGAACACGTTTGAAAATGGAATGCATCAACAGAACGGTGTTGGCAGTATAAAAATATCTACAGCACCTTGTATTCCCAGGTGGTCTCCCATCCAAGTACTAACCAGGCCCAACACTGCTTAGCTTCCAAGATCAGATGAGATTGGGCATATCCAGTGCGGTGTAGCTGAAGATGAGCTTTGTGGTTTCTGTTAGAACTTTTCTACTTCTAACTACTGGTTCATAAATGAATACGTTTGAAAATGGAATGCATCAACAGAACGGTGTTGGCAGTATAAAAATATCTACAGCACCTTGTATTCCCAGGTGGTCTCCCATCCAAGTACTAACCAGGCCCAACACTGCTTAGCTTCCAAGATCAGATGAGATTGGGCGTATCCAGTGTGGTGTTGCTGTAGATGAACTTTCTGGTTTCTGTTAGAACTTTTCTACTTCTAACTACTGGTTCATAAATGAATACATTTGAAAATGGAATGCATCAACAGAACGGTGTTGGCAGTATAAAAATATCTACAGCACCTTGTATTCCTAGGTGGTCTCCCATCCAAGTACTAACCAGGCCCAACACTGCTTAGCTTCCAAGATCAGATGAGATTGGGCGTATCCAGTGTGGTGTTGCTGTAGATGAATTTTCTGGTTTCTGTTAGAACTTTTCTACTTCTAACTACTGGTTCATAAATGAATAGATTTGAAAATTGAATGCATCAACAGAACGGTGTTGGCAGTATAAAAATATCTACAGCACCTTGTATTCCTAGGTGGTCTCCCATCCAAGTACTAACCAGGTCCAACACTGCTTAGCTTCCAAGATCAGATGAGATTGGGCGTACCCAGTGTGGTGTGGCTGTAGATGAGCTTTGTGGTTTCTGTTAGAACTTTTCTACTTCTAACTACTGGTTCATAAATGAAAACGTTTGAAAATGGAATGCATCAACAGACCGGTGTTGGCAGTATAAAAATATCTACAGCACCTTGTATTCCCAGGTGGTCTCCCATCCAAGTACTAACCAGGCCCAACACTGCTTAGCTTCCAAGATCAGATGAGATTGGGCGTATCCAGTGTACTGTGGCTGTAGATGAGCTTTGTGGTTTCTGTTAGAACTTTTCTACTTCTAACTACTGGTTCATAAATGAAAACGTTTGAAAATGGAATGCATCAACAGAACGGTGTTGGCAGTATAAAAATATCTACAGCACCTTGTATCACTGGGTGGTCTCCCATCCAAGTACTAACCAGGCCCAACACTGCTTAGTTTCCAAGATCAGATGAGATTGGGCGTATCCAGTGTGGTGTTGCTGTAGATGAACTTTCTGGTTTCTGTTAGAACTTTTCTACTTCTAACTACTGGTTCATAAATGAATACGTTTGAAAATGGAATGCATCAACAGAACGGTGTTGGTAGAATAAAAATATCTACAGCACCTTGTATTCCCAGGTGGTCTCCCATCCAAGTACTAACCAGGCCCAACACTGCTTAGCTTCCAAGATCAGATGAGATTGGGCATATCCAGTGTGGTGTGGCTGTAGATGAGCTTTGTGGTTTTTGTTCGAACTTTTCTACTTCTAACTACTGGTTCATAAATTAATACGTTTGAAAATGGAATGCATCAACAGAACGGTGTTGGCAGTATAAAAATATCTACAGCACCTTGTATTCCCAGGTGGTCTCCCATCCAAGTACTAACCAGGCCCAACACTGCTTAGCTTCCAAGATCAGATGAGATTGGGCGTATCCAGTGTGGTGTGGCTGTAGATGAGCTTTGTGGTTTCTGTTAGAACTTTTCTACTTCTAACTACTGGTTCATAAATGAATACGTTTGAAAATGGAATGCATCAACAGAACGGTGTTGGCAGTATAAAAATATCTACAGAACCTTGTATTCCCAGGTGGTCTCCCATCCAAGTACTAACCAGGCCCAACACTGCTTAGCTTCCAAGATCAGATGAGATTGGGCGTATCCAGTGTGGTGTGGCTGTAGATGAGCTTTGTGGTTTCTGTTAGAACTTTTCTACTTCTAACTACTGGTTCATAAATGAATACGTTTGAAAATGGAATGCATCAACAGAACGGTGTTGGCAGTATAAAAATATCTACAGCACCTTGTATTCCCAGGTGGTCTCCCATCCAAGTACTAACCAGGCCCAACACTGCTTAGCTTCCAAGATCAGATGAGATTGGGCGTATCCAGTGTGGTGTTGCTGTAGATGAACTTTCTGGTTTCTGTTAGAACTTTTCTACTTCTAACTACTGGTTCATAAATGAATAGATTTGAAAATTGAATGCATCAACAGAACGGTGTTGGCAGTATAAAAATATCTACAGCACCTTGTATTCCTAGGTGGTCTCCCATCCAAGTACTAACCAGGCCCAACACTGCTTAGCTTCCAAGATCAGATGAGATTGGGCGTACCCAGTGTGGTGTGGCTGTAGATGAGCTTTGTGGTTTCTGTTAGAACTTTTCTACTTCTAACTACTGGTTCATAAATGAAAACGTTTGAAAATGGAATGCATCAACAGACCGGTGTTGGCAGTATAAAAATATCTACAGCACCTTGTATTCCCAGGTGGTCTCCCATCCAAGTACTAACCAGGCCCAACACTGCTTAGCTTCCAAGATCAGATGAGATTGGGCGTATCCAGTGTACTGTGGATGTAGATGAGCTTTGTGGTTTCTGTTAGAACTTTTCTACTTCTAACTACTGGTTCATAATTGAATACGTTTGAAAATGGAATGCATCAACAGAACGGTGTTGGTAGAATAAAAATATCTACAGCACCTTGTATTCCCAGGTGATCTCCCATCCAAGTACTAACCAGGCCCAACACTGCTTAGCTTCCAAGATCAGATGAGATTGGGCGTATCCAGTGTGGTGTGGCTGTAGATGAGCTTTGTGGTTTTTGTTAGAACTTTTCTACTTCTAACTACTGGTTCATAAATTAATACGTTTGAAAATGGAATGCATCAACAGAACGGTGTTGGCAGTATAAAAATATCTACAGCACCTTGTATTCCCAGGTGGCCTCCCATCCAAGTACTAACCAGGCCCAACACTGCTTAGCTTCCAAGATCAGATGAGATTGGGCGTATCCAGTGTGGTGTAGCTGTAGATGAGCTTTAAGGTTTCTGTTAGAACTTTTCTACTTCTAACTACTGGTTCATAAATGAATACGTTTGAAAATGGAATGCATCAACAGAACGGTGTTGGCAGTATAAAAATATCTACAGCACCTTGTATTCCCAGGTGGTCTCCCAACCAAGTACTAACCAAGCCCACCACTGCTTAGCTTCCAAGATCAGATGAGATTGGGCGTATCCAGTGTGGTGTGGCTGTAGATGAGCTTTGTGGTTTATGTTAGAACTTTTCTACTTCTAACTACTGGTTCATAAATGAATACGTTTGAAAATGGAATGCATCAACAGAACGGTGCTGGCAGTATAAAAATATCTACAGCACCTTGTATTCCCAGGTGGTCTCCCATCCAAGTACTAACCAGGCCCAACACTGCTTAGCTTCCAAGATCAGATGAGATTGGGCGTATCCAGTGCGGTGTGGCTGTAGATGAGCTTTGTGGTTTCTGTTAGAACTTTTCTACTTCTAACTACTGGTTCATAAATGAATACGTTTGAAAATGGAATGCATCAACAGAACGGTGTTGGCAGTATAAAAATATCTACAGCACCTTGTATTCCCAGGTGGTTTCCCATCCAAGTACTAACCAGGCCCAACACTGCTTAGCTTCCAAGATCAGATGAGATTGGGCGTATCCAGTGTGGTGTTGCTGTAGATGAACTTTCTGGTTTCTGTTAGAACTTTTCTACTTCTAACTACTGGTTCATAAATGAATACGTTTTAAAATGGAATGCATCAACAGAACGGTGTTGGCAGTATAAAAATATCTACAGCACCATGTATTCCCAGGTGGTCTCCCATCCAAGTACTAACCAGGCCCAACACTGCTTAGCTTCCAAGATCAGATGAGATTGGGCGTATCCAGTGTGGTGTGGCTGTAGATGAGCTTTGTGGTTTCTGTTGGAACTTTTCTACTTCTAACTACTGGTTCATAAATGAATACATTTGAAAATGGAATGCATCAACAGAACGGTGTTGGCAGTATAAAAATATCTACAGCACCTTGTATTCCCAGGTGGTCTCCCATCCAAGTACTAACCAGGCCCAACACTGCTTAGCTTCCAAGATCAGATGAGATTGGGCGTATCCAGTGTGGTGTGGCTGTATATGAGCTTTGTGGTTTCTGTTAGAACTTTTCTACTTCTAACTACTGGTTCATAAATGAATACGTTTGAAAATGGAATGCATCAACAGAACGGTGTTGGCAGTATAAAAATATCTACAGCACCTTGTATTCCCAGGTGGTCTCCCATCCAAGTACTAACCAGGCCCAACACTGCTTAGCTTCCAAGATCAGATGAGATTGGGCGTATCCAGTGTGGTGTGGCTGTAGATGAGCTTAGTGGTTTCTGTTAGAACTTTTCTACTTCTAACTACTGGTTCATAAATGAATACGTTTTAAAATGGAATGCATCAACAGAACGGTGTTGGCAGTATAAAAATAGCTACAGCACCTTGTATTCCCAGGTGGTCTCCCATCCAAGTACTAACCAGGCCCAACACTGCTTAGCTTCCAAGATCAGATGAGATTGGGCGTATCCAGTGTGGGGTGGCTGTAGATGAGCTTTGTGGTTTCTGTTTGAACTTTTCTACTTCTAACTACTGGTTCATAAATGAATACGTTTGAAAATGGAATGCATCAACAGAACGGTGTTGGCAGTATAAAAATAGCTACAGCACCTTGTATTCCCAGGTGGTCTCCCATCCAAGTACTAACCAGGCCCAACACTGCTTAGCTTCCAAGATCAGATGAGATTGGGCATATCCAGTGTGGTGTGGCTGTAGATGAGCTTTGTGGTTTCTGTTTGAACTTTTCTACTTCTAACTACTGGTTCATAAATGAATACGTTTGAAAATGGAATGCATCAACAGAACGGTGTTGGCAGTATAAAAATATCTACAGCACCTTGTATTCCCAGGTGGTCTCCCATCCAAGTACTAACCAGGCCCAACACTGCTTAGCTTCCAAGATCAGATGAGATTGGGCGTATCCAGTGTGGTGTTGCTGTAGATGAACTTTCTGGTTTCTGTTAGAACTTTTCTACTTCTAACTACTGGTTCATAAATGAATACGTTTTAAAATGGAATGCATCAACAGAACGGTGTTGGCAGTATAAAAATATCTACAGCACCATGTATTCCCAGGTGGTCTCCCATCCAAGTACTAACCAGTCCCAACATTGCTTAGCTTCCAAGATCAGATGAGATTGGGCATATCCAGTGTGGTGTGGCTGTAGATGAGCTTTGTGGTTTCTGTTAGAACTTTTCTACTTCTAACTACTGGTTCATAAATGAATACGTTTGAAAATGGAATGCATCAACAGAACGGTGTTGGCAGTATAAAAATATCTACAGCACCTTGTATTCCCAGGTGGTCTCCCATCCAAGTACTAACCAGGCCCAACACTGCTTAGCTTCCAAGATCAGATGAGATTGGGCGTATCCAGTGTGGTGTGGCTGTAGATGAGTTTGGTGGTTTCTGTTAGAACTTTTCTACTTCTAACTACTGGTTCATAAATGAATACGTTTGAAAATGGAATGCATCAACAGAACGGTGTTGGCAGTATAAAAATATCTACAGCACCTTGTATTCCCAGGTGGTCTCCCATCCAAGTACTAACCAGGCCCAACACTGCTTAGCTTCCAAGATCAGATGAGATTGGGCGTATCCAGTGTGGTGTGGCTGTAGATGAGCTTTGTGGTTTCTGTTAGAACTTTTCTACTTCTAACTACTGGTTCATAAATGAATACGTTTGAAAATGGAATGCATCAACAGAACGGTGTTGGCAGTATAAAAATATCTACAGAACCTTGTATTCCCAGGTGGTCTCCCATCCAAGTACTAACCAGGCCCAACACTGCTTAGCTTCCAAGATCAGATGAGATTGGGCGTATCCAGTGTGGTGTGGCTGTAGATGAGCTTTGTGGTTTCTGTTAGAACTTTTCTACTTCTAACTACTGGTTCATAAATGAATACGTTTGAAAATGGAATGCATCAACAGAACGGTGTTGGCAGTATAAAAATATCTACAGCACCTTGTATTCCCAGGTGGTCTCCCATCCAAGTACTAACCAGGCCCAACACTGCTTAGCTTCCAAGATCAGATGAGATTGGGCGTATCCAGTGTGGTGTTGCTGTAGATGAACTTTCTGGTTTCTGTTAGAACTTTTCTACTTCTAACTACTGGTTCATAAATGAATAGATTTGAAAATTGAATGCATCAACAGAACGGTGTTGGCAGTATAAAAATATCTACAGCACCTTGTATTCCTAGGTGGTCTCCCATCCAAGTACTAACCAGGCCCAACACTGCTTAGCTTCCAAGATCAGATGAGATTGGGCGTACCCAGTGTGGTGTGGCTGTAGATGAGCTTTGTGGTTTCTGTTAGAACTTTTCTACTTCTAACTACTGGTTCATAAATGAAAACGTTTGAAAATGGAATGCATCAACAGACCGGTGTTGGCAGTATAAAAATATCTACAGCACCTTGTATTCCCAGGTGGTCTCCCATCCAAGTACTAACCAGGCCCAACACTGCTTAGCTTCCAAGATCAGATGAGATTGGGCGTATCCAGTGTACTGTGGATGTAGATGAGCTTTGTGGTTTCTGTTAGAACTTTTCTACTTCTAACTACTGGTTCATAATTGAATACGTTTGAAAATGGAATGCATCAACAGAACGGTGTTGGTAGAATAAAAATATCTACAGCACCTTGTATTCCCAGGTGATCTCCCATCCAAGTACTAACCAGGCCCAACACTGCTTAGCTTCCAAGATCAGATGAGATTGGGCGTATCCAGTGTGGTGTGGCTGTAGATGAGCTTTGTGGTTTTTGTTAGAACTTTTCTACTTCTAACTACTGGTTCATAAATTAATACGTTTGAAAATGGAATGCATCAACAGAACGGTGTTGGCAGTATAAAAATATCTACAGCACCTTGTATTCCCAGGTGGCCTCCCATCCAAGTACTAACCAGGCCCAACACTGCTTAGCTTCCAAGATCAGATGAGATTGGGCGTATCCAGTGTGGTGTAGCTGTAGATGAGCTTTAAGGTTTCTGTTAGAACTTTTCTACTTCTAACTACTGGTTCATAAATGAATACGTTTGAAAATGGAATGCATCAACAGAACGGTGTTGGCAGTATAAAAATATCTACAGCACCTTGTATTCCCAGGTGGTCTCCCAACCAAGTACTAACCAAGCCCACCACTGCTTAGCTTCCAAGATCAGATGAGATTGGGCGTATCCAGTGTGGTGTGGCTGTAGATGAGCTTTGTGGTTTATGTTAGAACTTTTCTACTTCTAACTACTGGTTCATAAATGAATACGTTTGAAAATGGAATGCATCAACAGAACGGTGCTGGCAGTATAAAAATATCTACAGCACCTTGTATTCCCAGGTGGTCTCCCATCCAAGTACTAACCAGGCCCAACACTGCTTAGCTTCCAAGATCAGATGAGATTGGGCGTATCCAGTGCGGTGTGGCTGTAGATGAGCTTTGTGGTTTCTGTTAGAACTTTTCTACTTCTAACTACTGGTTCATAAATGAATACGTTTGAAAATGGAATGCATCAACAGAACGGTGTTGGCAGTATAAAAATATCTACAGCACCTTGTATTCCCAGGTGGTTTCCCATCCAAGTACTAACCAGGCCCAACACTGCTTAGCTTCCAAGATCAGATGAGATTGGGCGTATCCAGTGTGGTGTTGCTGTAGATGAACTTTCTGGTTTCTGTTAGAACTTTTCTACTTCTAACTACTGGTTCATAAATGAATACGTTTTAAAATGGAATGCATCAACAGAACGGTGTTGGCAGTATAAAAATATCTACAGCACCATGTATTCCCAGGTGGTCTCCCATCCAAGTACTAACCAGGCCCAACACTGCTTAGCTTCCAAGATCAGATGAGATTGGGCGTATCCAGTGTGGTGTGGCTGTAGATGAGCTTTGTGGTTTCTGTTGGAACTTTTCTACTTCTAACTACTGGTTCATAAATGAATACATTTGAAAATGGAATGCATCAACAGAACGGTGTTGGCAGTATAAAAATATCTACAGCACCTTGTATTCCCAGGTGGTCTCCCATCCAAGTACTAACCAGGCCCAACACTGCTTAGCTTCCAAGATCAGATGAGATTGGGCGTATCCAGTGTGGTGTGGCTGTATATGAGCTTTGTGGTTTCTGTTAGAACTTTTCTACTTCTAACTACTGGTTCATAAATGAATACGTTTGAAAATGGAATGCATCAACAGAACGGTGTTGGCAGTATAAAAATATCTACAGCACCTTGTATTCCCAGGTGGTCTCCCATCCAAGTACTAACCAGGCCCAACACTGCTTAGCTTCCAAGATCAGATGAGATTGGGCGTATCCAGTGTGGTGTGGCTGTAGATGAGCTTAGTGGTTTCTGTTAGAACTTTTCTACTTCTAACTACTGGTTCATAAATGAATACGTTTTAAAATGGAATGCATCAACAGAACGGTGTTGGCAGTATAAAAATAGCTACAGCACCTTGTATTCCCAGGTGGTCTCCCATCCAAGTACTAACCAGGCCCAACACTGCTTAGCTTCCAAGATCAGATGAGATTGGGCGTATCCAGTGTGGGGTGGCTGTAGATGAGCTTTGTGGTTTCTGTTTGAACTTTTCTACTTCTAACTACTGGTTCATAAATGAATACGTTTGAAAATGGAATGCATCAACAGAACGGTGTTGGCAGTATAAAAATAGCTACAGCACCTTGTATTCCCAGGTGGTCTCCCATCCAAGTACTAACCAGGCCCAACACTGCTTAGCTTCCAAGATCAGATGAGATTGGGCATATCCAGTGTGGTGTGGCTGTAGATGAGCTTTGTGGTTTCTGTTTGAACTTTTCTACTTCTAACTACTGGTTCATAAATGAATACGTTTGAAAATGGAATGCATCAACAGAACGGTGTTGGCAGTATAAAAATATCTACAGCACCTTGTATTCCCAGGTGGTCTCCCATCCAAGTACTAACCAGGCCCAACACTGCTTAGCTTCCAAGATCAGATGAGATTGGGCGTATCCAGTGTGGTGTTGCTGTAGATGAACTTTCTGGTTTCTGTTAGAACTTTTCTACTTCTAACTACTGGTTCATAAATGAATACGTTTTAAAATGGAATGCATCAACAGAACGGTGTTGGCAGTATAAAAATATCTACAGCACCATGTATTCCCAGGTGGTCTCCCATCCAAGTACTAACCAGTCCCAACATTGCTTAGCTTCCAAGATCAGATGAGATTGGGCATATCCAGTGTGGTGTGGCTGTAGATGAGCTTTGTGGTTTCTGTTAGAACTTTTCTACTTCTAACTACTGGTTCATAAATGAATACGTTTGAAAATGGAATGCATCAACAGAACGGTGTTGGCAGTATAAAAATATCTACAGCACCTTGTATTCCCAGGTGGTCTCCCATCCAAGTACTAACCAGGCCCAACACTGCTTAGCTTCCAAGATCAGATGAGATTGGGCGTATCCAGTGTGGTGTGGCTGTAGATGAGTTTGGTGGTTTCTGTTAGAACTTTTCTACTTCTAACTACTGGTTCATAAATGAATACGTTTGAAAATGGAATGCATCAACAGAACGGTGTTGGCAGTATAAAAATATCTACAGCACCCTGTATTCCCAGGTGGTCTCCCATCCAAGTACTAACCAGGCCCAACACTGCTTAGCTTCCAAGATCAGATGAGATTGGGCGTATCCAGTGTGGTGTGGCTGTAGATGAGCTAAGTGGTTTCTATTAGAACTTTTCTACTTCTAACTACTGGTTCATAAATGAATACATTTTAAAATGGAATGCATCAACAGAACGGTGTTGGCAGTATAAAAATAGCTACAGCACCTTGTATTCCCAGGTGGTCTCCCATCCAAGTACTAACCAGGCCCAACACTGCTTAGCTTCCAAGATCAGATGAGATTGGGCGTATCCAGTGTGGTGTGGCTGTAGATGAGCTTTGTCGTTTCTGTTTGAACTTTTCTACTTCTAACTACTGGTTCATAAATGAATACATTTGAAAATTGAATGCATCAACAGAACGGTGTTGGCAGTATAAAAATATCTACAGCACCTTGTATTCCTAGGTGATCTCCCATCCAAGTACTAACCAGGCCCAACACTGCTTAGCTTCCAAGATCAGATGAGATTGGGCGTATCCAGTGTGGTGTTGCTGTAGATGAACTTTCTGGTTTCTGTTAGAACTTTTCTACTTCTAACTACTGGTTCATAAATGAATACGTTTGAAAATGGAATGCATCAACAGAACGGTGTTGGTAGAATAAAAATATCTACAGCACCTTGTATTCCCAGGTTATCTCCCATCCAAGTACTAACCAGGCCCAACACTGCTTAGCTTCCAAGATCAGATGAGATTGGGCGTATCCAGTGTGGTGTGGCTGTAGATGAGCTTTGTGGTTTTTGTTAGAACTTTTCTACTTCTAACTACTGGTTCATAAATTAATACGTTTGAAAATGGAATGCATCAACAGAACGGTGTTGGCAGTATAAAAATATCTACAGCACCTTGTATTCCCAGGTGGTCTCCCATCCAAGTACTAACCAGGCCCAACACTGCTTAGCTTCCAAGATCAGATGAGATTGGTCGTATCCAGTGTGGTGTGGCTGTAGATGAGCTTTGTGGTTTCTGTTAGAACTTTTCTACTTCTAACTACTGGTTCATAAATGAATACGTTTGAAAATGGAATGCATCAACAGAACGGTGTTGGCAGTATAAAAATATCTACAGCACCTTGTATTCCCAGGTGGTCTCCCATCCAAGTACTAACCAAGCCCAACACTGCTTAGCTTCCAAGATCAGATGAGATTGGGCGTATCCAGTGTGGTGTGGCTGTAGATGAGCTTTGTGGTTTCTGTTAGAACTTTTCTACTTCTAACTACTGGTTCATAAATGAATACGTTTGAAAATGGAATGCATCAACAGAACGGTGTTGGCAGTATAAAAATATCTACAGCACCTTGTATTCCCAGGTGGTCTCCCATCCAAGTACTAACCAGGCCCAACACTGCTTAGCTTCCAAGATCAGATGAGATTGGGCGTATCCAGTGCGGTGTGGCTGTAGATGAGCTTTGTGGTTTCTGTTAGAACTTTTCTACTTCTAACTACTGGTTCATAAATGAATACGTTTGAAAATGGAATGCATCAACAGAACGGTGTTGGCAGTATAAAAATATCTACAGCACCTTGTATTCCCAGGTGGTCTCCCATCCAAGTACTAACCAGGCCCAACACTGCTTAGCTTCCAAGAACAGATGAGATTGGGCGTATCCAGTGCGGTGTGGCTGTAGATGAGCTTTGTGGTTTCTGTTAGAACTTTTCTACTTCTAACTACTGGTTCATAAATGAATACGTTTGAAAATGGAATGCATCAACAGAACGGTGTTGGCAGTATAAAAATATCTACAGCACCTTGTATTCCCAGGTGGTCTCCCATCCAAGTACTAACCAGGCCCAACACTGCTTAGCTTCCAAGATCAGATGAGATTGGGCGTATCCAGTGCGGTGTGGCTGTAGATGAGATTTGTGGTTTCTGTTAGAACTTTTCTACTTCTAACTACTGGTTCATAAATGAATACGTTTGAAAATGGAATGCATCAACAGAACGGTGTTGGCAGTATAAAAATATCTACAGCACCTTGTATTCCCAGGTGGTCTCCCATCCAAGTACTAACCAGGCCCAACACTGCTTAGCTTCCAAGATCAGATGAGATTGGGCGTATCCAGTGTGGTGTTGCTGTAGATGAACTTTCTGGTTTCTGTTAGAACTTTTCTACTTCTAACTACTGGTTCATAAATGAATACGTTTTAAAATGGAATGCATCAACAGAATGGTGTTGGCAGTATAAAAATATCTACAGCACCATGTATTCCCAGGTGGTCTCCCATCCAAGTACTAACCAGGCCCAACACTGCTTAGCTTCCAAGATCAGATGAGATTGGGCGTATCCAGTGTGGTGTGGCTGTAGATGAGCTTTGTGGTTTCTGTTGGAACTTTTCTACTTCTAACTACTGGTTCATAAATGAATACATTTGAAAATGGAATGCATCAACAGAACGGTGTTGGCAGTATAAAAATATCTACAGCACCTTGTATTCCCAGGTGGTCTCCCATCCAAGTACTAACCAGGCCCAACACTGCTTAGCTTCCAAGATCAGATGAGATTGGGCGTATCCAGTGTGGTGTGGCTGTATATGAGCTTTGTGGTTTCTGTTAGAACTTTTCTACTTCTAACTACTGGTTCATAAATGAATACGTTTTAAAATGGAATGCATCAACAGAACGGTGTTGGCAGTATAAAAATAGCTACAGCACCTTGTATTCCCAGGTGGTCTCCCATCCAAGTACTAACCAGGCCAAACACTGCTTAGCTTCCAAGATCAGATGAGATTGGGCGTATCCAGTGTGGGGTGGCTGTGGATGAGCTTTGTGGTTTCTGTTTGAACTTTTCTACTTCTAACTACTGGTTCATAAATGAATACGTTTGAAAATGGAATGCATCAACAGAACGGTGTTGGCAGTATAAAAATAGCTACAGCACCTTGTATTCCCAGGTGGTCTCCCATCCAAGTACTAACCAGGCCCAACACTGCTTAGCTTCCAAGATCAGATGAGATTGGGCGTATCCAGTGTGGTGTGGCTGTAGATGAGCTTTGTCGTTTCTGTTTGAACTTTTCTACTTCTAACTACTGGTTCATAAATGAATACATTTGAAAATTGAATGCATCAACAGAACGGTGTTGGCAGTATAAAAATATCTACAGCACCTTGTATTCCTAGGTGATCTCCCATCCAAGTACTAACCAGGCCCAACACTGCTTAGCTTCCAAGATCAGATGAGATTGGGCGTATCCAGTGTGGTGTTGCTGTAGATGAACTTTCTGGTTTCTGTTAGAACTTTTCTACTTCTAACTACTGGTTCATAAATGAATACGTTTGAAAATGGAATGCATCAACAGAACGGTGTTGGTAGAATAAAAATATCTACAGCACCTTGTATTCCCAGGTGATCTCCCATCCAAGTACTAACCAGGCCCAACACTGCTTAGCTTCCAAGATCAGATGAGATTGGGCGTATCCAGTGTGGTGTGGCTGTAGATGAGCTTTGTGGTTTTTGTTAGAACTTTTCTACTTCTAACTACTGGTTCATAAATTAATACGTTTGAAAATGGAATGCATCAACAGAACGGTGTTGGCAGTATAAAAATATCTACAGCACCTTGTATTCCCAGGTGGTCTCCCATCCAAGAACTAACCAGGCCCAACACTGCTTAGCTTCCAAGATCAGATGAGATTGGTCGTATCCAGTGTGGTGTGGCTGTAGATGAGCTTTGTGGTTTCTGTTAGAACTTTTCTACTTCTAACTACTGGTTCATAAATGAATACGTTTGAAAATGGAATGCATCAACAGAACGGTGTTGGCAGTATAAAAATATCTACAGCACCTTGTATTCCCAGGTGGTCTCCCATCCAAGTACTAACCAAGCCCAACACTGCTTAGCTTCCAAGATCAGATGAGATTGGGCGTATCCAGTGTGGTGTGGCTGTATATGAGCTTTGTGGTTTCTGTTAGAACTTTTCTACTTCTAACTACTGGTTCATAAATGAATACGTTTGAAAATGGAATGCATCAACAGAACGGTGTTGGCAGTATAAAAATATCTACAGCACCTTGTATTCCCAGGTGGTCTCCCATCCAAGTACTAACCAGGCCCAACACTGCTTAGCTTCCAAGATCAGATGAGATTGGGCGTATCCAGTGCGGTGTGGCTGTAGATGAGCTTTGTGGTTTCTGTTAGAACTTTTCTACTTCTAACAACTGGTTCATAAATGAATACGTTTGAAAATGGAATGCATCAACAGAACGGTGTTGGCAGTATAAAAATATCTACAGCACCTTGTATTCCCAGGTGGTCTCCCATCCAAGTACTAACCAGGCCCAACACTGCTTAGCTTCCAAGATCAGATGAGATTGGGCGTATCCAGTGCGGTGTGGCTGTAGATGAGCTTTGTGGTTTCTGTTAGAACTTTTCTACTTCTAACTACTGGTTCATAAATGAATACGTTTGAAAATGGAATGCATCAACAGAACGGTGTTGGCAGTATAAAAATATCTACAGCACCTTGTATTCCCAGGTGGTCTCCCATCCAAGTACTAACCAGGCCCAACACTGTTTAGCTTCCAAGATCAGATGAGATTGGGCGTATCCAGTGCGGTGTGGCTGTAGATGAGCTTTGTGGTTTCTGTTAGAACTTTTCTACTTCTAACTACTGGTTCATAAATGAATACGTTTGAAAATGGAATGCATCAACAGAACGGTGTTGGCAGTATAAAAATATCTACAGCACCTTGTATTCCCAGGTGGTCTCCCATCCAAGTACTAACCAGGCCCAACACTGCTTAGCTTCCAAGATCAGATGAGATTGGGCGTATCCAGTGCGGTGTGGCTGTAGATGAGCTTTGTGGTTTCTGTTAGAACTTTTCTACTTCTAACTACTGGTTCATAAATGAATACGTTTGAAAATGGAATGCATCAACAGAACGGTGTTGGCAGTATAAAAATATCTACAGCACCTTGTATTCCCAGGTGGTCTCCCATCCAAGTACTAACCAGGCCCAACACTGCTTAGCTTCCAAGATCAGATGAGATTGGGCGTATCCAGTGCGGTGTGGCTGTAGATGAGCTTTGTGGTTTCTGTTAGAACTTTTCTACTTCTAACTACTGGTTCATAAATGAATACATTTGAAAATGGAATGCATCAACAGAACAGTGTTGGCAGTATACAAATATCTACAGCACCTTGTATTCCCAGGTGGTCTCCCATCCAAGTACTAACCAGGCCCAACACTGCTTAGCTTCCAAGATCAGATGAGATTGGGCGTATCCAGTGTTGTGTGGCTGTAGATGAGCTTTGTGGTTTCTGTTAGAACTTTTCTACTTCTAACTACCGGTTCATAAATGAATACGTTTGAAAATGGAATGCATCAACAGAACGGTGTTGGCAGTATAAAAATATCTACAGCACCTTGTATTCCCAGGTGGTCTCCCATCCAAGTACTAACCAGGCCCAACACTGCTTAGCTTCCAAGATCAGATGAGATTGGTCGTATCCAGTGTGGTGTGGCTGTAGATGAGCTTTGTGGTTTCTGTTAGAACTTTTCTACTTCTAACTACTGGTTCATAAATGAATACGTTTGAAAATGGAATGCATCAACAGAACGGTGTTGGCAGTATAAAAATATCTACAGCACCTTGTATTCCCAGGTGGTCTCCCATCCAAGTACTAACCAAGCCCAACACTGCTTAGCTTCCAAGATCAGATGAGATTGGGCGTATCCAGTGTGGTGTGGCTGTATATGAGCTTTGTGGTTTCTGTTAGAACTTTTCTACTTCTAACTACTGGTTCATAAATGAATACGTTTGAAAATGGAATGCATCAACAGAACGGTGTTGGCAGTATAAAAATATCTACAGCACCTTGTATTCCCAGGTGGTCTCCCATCCAAGTACTAACCAGGCCCAACACTGCTTAGCTTCCAAGATCAGATGAGATTGGGCGTATCCAGTGCGGTGTGGCTGTAGATGAGCTTTGTGGTTTCTGTTAGAACTTTTCTACTTCTAACAACTGGTTCATAAATGAATACGTTTGAAAATGGAATGCATCAACAGAACGGTGTTGGCAGTATAAAAATATCTACAGCACCTTGTATTCCCAGGTGGTCTCCCATCCAAGTACTAACCAGGCCCAACACTGTTTAGCTTCCAAGATCAGATGAGATTGGGCGTATCCAGTGCGGTGTGGCTGTAGATGAGCTTTGTGGTTTCTGTTAGAACTTTTCTACTTCTAACTACTGGTTCATAAATGAATACGTTTGAAAATGGAATGCATCAACAGAACGGTGTTGGCAGTATAAAAATATCTACAGCACCTTGTATTCCCAGGTGGTCTCCCATCCAAGTACTAACCAGGCCCAACACTGCTTAGCTTCCAAGATCAGATGAGATTGGGCGTATCCAGTGCGGTGTGGCTGTAGATGAGCTTTGTGGTTTCTGTTAGAACTTTTCTACTTCTAACTACTGGTTCATAAATGAATACGTTTGAAAATGGAATGCATCAACAGAACGGTGTTGGCAGTATAAAAATATCTACAGCACCTTGTATTCCCAGGTGGTCTCCCATCCAAGTACTAACCAGGCCCAACACTGCTTAGCTTCCAAGATCAGATGAGATTGGGCGTATCCAGTGCGGTGTGGCTGTAGAT
The DNA here is from genome assembly GCF_028390025.1 of Pseudophryne corroboree. Lineage (NCBI taxonomy): Eukaryota > Metazoa > Chordata > Amphibia > Anura > Myobatrachidae > Pseudophryne > Pseudophryne corroboree. The sequence goes on along the minus strand of NC_086446.1, from coordinate 112,842,586 downwards.
GAGCTTTGTGGTTTCTGTTAGAACTTTTCTACTTCTAACTACTGGTTCATAAATGAATACATTTGAAAATGGAATGCATCAACAGAACAGTGTTGGCAGTATACAAATATCTACAGCACCTTGTATTCCCAGGTGGTCTCCCATCCAAGTACTAACCAGGCCCAACACTGCTTAGCTTCCAAGATCAGATGAGATTGGGCGTATCCAGTGTTGTGTGGCTGTAGATGAGCTTTGTGGTTTCTGTTAGAACTTTTCTACTTCTAACTACCGGTTCATAAATGAATACGTTTGAAAATGGAATGCATCAACAGAACGGTGTTGGCAGTATAAAAATATCTACAGCACCTTGTATTCCCAGGTGGTCTCCCATCCAAGTACTAACCAGGCCCAACACTGCTTAGCTTCCAAGATCAGATGAGATTGGGCGTATCCAGTGTGGTGTGGCTGTAGATGAGCTTAGTGGTTTCTGTTAGAACTTTTCTACTTCTAACTACTGGTTCATAAATGAATACGTTTTAAAATGGAATGCATCAACAGAACGGTGTTGGCAGTATAAAAATAGCTACAGCACCTTGTATTCCTAGGTGGTCTCCCATCCAAGTACTAACCAGGCCAAACACTGCTTAGCTTCCAAGATCAGATGAGATTGGGCGTATCCAGTGTGGGGTGGCTGTGGATGAGCTTTGTGGTTTCTGTTTGAACTTTTCTACTTCTAACTACTGGTTCATAAATGAATACGTTTGAAAATGGAATGCATCAACAGAACGGTGTTGGCAGTATAAAAATAGCTACAGCACCTTGTATTCCCAGGTGGTCTCCCATCCAAGTACTAACCAGGCCCAACACTGCTTAGCTTCCAAGATCAGATGAGATTGGGCGTATCCAGTGTGGTGTGGCTGTAGATGAGCTTTGTGGTTTCTGTTTGAACTTTTCTACTTCTAACTACTGGTTCATAAATGAATACGTTTGAAAATGGAATGCATCAACAGAACGGTGTTGGTAGTATAAAAATATCTACAGCACCTTGTATTCCCAGGTGGTCTCCCATCCAAGTACTAACCAGGCCCAACACTGCTTAGCTTCCAAGATCAGATGAGATTGGGCGTATCCAGTGTGGTGTGGCTGTAGATGAGCTTTGTGGTTTCTGTTAGAACTTTTCTACTTCTAACTACTGGTTCATAAATGAATACGTTTGAAAATGGAATGCATCAACAGAACGGTGTTGGCAGTATAAAAATATCTACAGCACCTTGTATTCCCAGGTGGTCTCCCATCCAAGTACTAACCAGGCCCAACACTGCTTAGCTTCCAAGATCAGATGAGATTGGGCGTATCCAGTGTGGTGTGGCTGTAGATGAGCTTAGTGGTTTCTGTTAGAACTTTTCTACTTCTAACTACTGGTTCATAAATGAATACGTTTTAAAATGGAATGCATCAACAGAACGGTGTTGGCAGTATAAAAATAGCTACAGCACCTTGTATTCCTAGGTGGTCTCCCATCCAAGTACTAACCAGGCCAAACACTGCTTAGCTTCCAAGATCAGATGAGATTGGGCGTATCCAGTGTGGGGTGGCTGTGGATGAGCTTTGTGGTTTCTGTTTGAACTTTTCTACTTCTAACTACTGGTTCATAAATGAATACGTTTGAAAATGGAATGCATCAACAGAACGGTGTTGGCAGTATAAAAATAGCTACAGCACCTTGTATTCCCAGGTGGTCTCCCATCCAAGTACTAACCAGGCCCAACACTGCTTAGCTTCCAAGATCAGATGAGATTGGGCGTATCCAGTGTGGTGTGGCTGTAGATGAGCTTTGTGGTTTCTGTTTGAACTTTTCTACTTCTAACTACTGGTTCATAAATGAATACGTTTGAAAATGGAATGCATCAACAGAACGGTGTTGGTAGTATAAAAATATCTACAGCACCTTGTATTCCCAGGTGGTCTCCCATCCAAGTACTAACCAGGCCCAACACTGCTTAGCTTCCAAGATCAGATGAGATTGGGCGTATCCAGTGTGGTGTGGCTGTAGATGAGCTTTGTGGTTTCTGTTAGAACTTTTCTACTTCTAACTACTGGTTCATAAATGAATACGTTTGAAAATGGAATGCATCAACAGAACGGTGTTGGCAGTATAAAAATATCTACAGCACCTTGTATTCCCAGGTGGTCTCCCATCCAAGTACTAACCAGGCCCAACACTGCTTAGCTTCCAAGATCAGATGAGATTGGGCGTATCCAGTGCGGTGTGGCTGTAGATGAGCTTTGTGGTTTCTGTTAGAACTTTTCTACTTCTAACAACTGGTTCATAAATGAATACGTTTGAAAATGGAATGCATCAACAGAACGGTGTTGGCAGTATAAAAATATCTACAGCACCTTGTATTCCCAGGTGGTCTCCCATCCAAGTACTAACCAGGCCCAACACTGTTTAGCTTCCAAGATCAGATGAGATTGGGCGTATCCAGTGCGGTGTGGCTGTAGATGAGCTTTGTGGTTTCTGTTAGAACTTTTCTACTTCTAACTACTGGTTCATAAATGAATACGTTTGAAAATGGAATGCATCAACAGAACGGTGTTGGCAGTATAAAAATATCTACAGCACCTTGTATTCCCAGGTGGTCTCCCATCCAAGTACTAACCAGGCCCAACACTGCTTAGCTTCCAAGATCAGATGAGATTGGGCGTATCCAGTGCGGTGTGGCTGTAGATGAGCTTTGTGGTTTCTGTTAGAACTTTTCTACTTCTAACTACTGGTTCATAAATGAATACGTTTGAAAATGGAATGCATCAACAGAACGGTGTTGGCAGTATAAAAATATCTACAGCACCTTGTATTCCCAGGTGGTCTCCCATCCAAGTACTAACCAGGCCCAACACTGCTTAGCTTCCAAGATCAGATGAGATTGGGCGTATCCAGTGCGGTGTGGCTGTAGATGAGCTTTGTGGTTTCTGTTAGAACTTTTCTACTTCTAACTACTGGTTCATAAATGAATACATTTGAAAATGGAATGCATCAACAGAACAGTGTTGGCAGTATACAAATATCTACAGCACCTTGTATTCCCAGGTGGTCTCCCATCCAAGTACTAACCAGGCCCAACACTGCTTAGCTTCCAAGATCAGATGAGATTGGGCGTATCCAGTGTTGTGTGGCTGTAGATGAGCTTTGTGGTTTCTGTTAGAACTTTTCTACTTCTAACTACCGGTTCATAAATGAATACGTTTGAAAATGGAATGCATCAACAGAACGGTGTTGGCAGTATAAAAATATCTACAGCACCTTGTATTCCCAGGTGGTCTCCCATCCAAGTACTAACCAGGCCCAACACTGCTTAGCTTCCAAGATCAGATGAGATTGGGCGTATCCAGTGTGGTGTGGCTGTAGATGAGCTTAGTGGTTTCTGTTAGAACTTTTCTACTTCTAACTACTGGTTCATAAATGAATACGTTTTAAAATGGAATGCATCAACAGAACGGTGTTGGCAGTATAAAAATAGCTACAGCACCTTGTATTCCTAGGTGGTCTCCCATCCAAGTACTAACCAGGCCAAACACTGCTTAGCTTCCAAGATCAGATGAGATTGGGCGTATCCAGTGTGGGGTGGCTGTGGATGAGCTTTGTGGTTTCTGTTTGAACTTTTCTACTTCTAACTACTGGTTCATAAATGAATACGTTTGAAAATGGAATGCATCAACAGAACGGTGTTGGCAGTATAAAAATAGCTACAGCACCTTGTATTCCCAGGTGGTCTCCCATCCAAGTACTAACCAGGCCCAACACTGCTTAGCTTCCAAGATCAGATGAGATTGGGCGTATCCAGTGTGGTGTGGCTGTAGATGAGCTTTGTGGTTTCTGTTTGAACTTTTCTACTTCTAACTACTGGTTCATAAATGAATACGTTTGAAAATGGAATGCATCAACAGAACGGTGTTGGTAGTATAAAAATATCTACAGCACCTTGTATTCCCAGGTGGTCTCCCATCCAAGTACTAACCAGGCCCAACACTGCTTAGCTTCCAAGATCAGATGAGATTGGGCGTATCCAGTGTGGTGTGGCTGTAGATGAGCTTTGTGGTTTCTGTTAGAACTTTTCTACTTCTAACTACTGGTTCATAAATGAATACGTTTGAAAATGGAATGCATCAACAGAACGGTGTTGGCAGTATAAAAATATCTACAGCACCTTGTATTCCCAGGTGGTCTCCCATCCAAGTACTAACCAGGCCCAACACTGCTTAGCTTCCAAGATCAGATGAGATTGGGCGTATCCAGTGCGGTGTGGCTGTAGATGAGCTTTGTGGTTTCTGTTAGAACTTTTCTACTTCTAACTACTGGTTCATAAATGAATACGTTTGAAAATGGAATGCATCAACAGAACGGTGTTGGCAGTATAAAAATATCTACAGCACCTTGTATTCCCAGGTGGTCTCCCATCCAAGTACTAACCAGGCCCAACACTGCTTAGCTTCCAAGATCAGATGAGATTGGGCGTATCCAGTGTGGTGTTGCTGTAGATGAACTTTCTGGTTTCTGTTAGAACTTTTCTACTTCTAACTACTGGTTCATAAATGAATACATTTTAAAATGGAATGCATCAACAGAACGGTGTTGGCAGTATAAAAATATCTACAGCACCATGTATTCCCAGGTGGTCTCCCATCCAAGTACTAACCAGGCCCAACACTGCTTAGCTTCCAAGATCAGATGAGATTGGGCATATCCAGTGTGGTGTGGCTGTAGATGAGCTTTGTGGTTTCTGTTAGAACTTTTCTACTTCTAACTACTGGTTTATAAATGAATACGTTTGAAAATGGAATGCATCAACAGAACGGTGTTGGCAGTATAAAAATATCTACAGCACCTTGTATTCCCAGGTGGTCTCCCATCCAAGTACTAACCAGGCCCAACACTGCTTAGCTTCCAAGATCCGATGAGATTGGGCGTATCCAGTGTGGTGTGGCTGTAGATGAGCTTGGTGGTTTCTGTTAGAACTTTTCTACTTCTAACTACTGGTTCATAAATGAATACGTTTGAAAATTGAATGCATCAACAGAACTGTGTTGGCAGTATAAAAATATCTACAGCACCTTGTATTCCTAGGTGATCTCCCATCCAAGTACTAACCAGGCCCAACACTGCTTAGCTTCCAAGATCAGATGAGATTGGGCATATCCAGTGTGGTGTGGCTGTAGATGAGCTTTGTGGTTTCTGTTAGAACTTTTCTACTTCTAACTACTGGTTCATAAATGAAAACGTTTGAAAATGGAATGCATCAACAGAACGGTGTTGGCAGTATAAAAATATCTACAGCACCATGTATTCCCAGGCGGTCTCCCATCCAAGTACTAACCAGGCCCAACACTGCTTAGCTTCCAAGATCAGATGAGATTGGGCGTATCCAGTGTGGTGTGGCTGTAGATGAGCTTGGTGGTTTCTGTTAGAACTTTTCTACTTCTAACTACTGGTTCATAAATGAATACGTTTGAAAATGGAATGCATCAACAGAACGCTGTTGGCAGTATAAAAATATCTACAGCACCTTGTATTCCCAGGTGGTCTCCCATCCAAGTACTAACCAGGCCCAACACTGCTTAGCTTCCAAGATCAGATGAGATTGGGCGTATCCAATATGGTGTTGCTGTAGATGAACGTTCTGGTTTCTGTTAGAACTTTTCTACTTCTAACTACTGGTTCATAAATGAATACATTTGAAAATGGAATGCATCAACAGAACGGTGTTGGCAGTATAAAAATATCTACAGCACCTTGTATTCCTAGGTGGTCTCCCATCCAAGTACTAACCAGCCCCAACACTGCTTAGCTTCCAAGATCAGATGAGATTGGGCGTAACCAGTGTGGTGTGGCTGTAGATGAGCTTTGTGGTTTCTGTTAGAACTTTTCTACTTCAAACTACTGGTTCATATATGAAAACGTTTGAAAATGGAATACATCAACAGACCGGTGTTGGCAGTATAAAAATATCTACAGCACCTTGTATTCCTAGGTGGTCTCCCTTCCAAGTACTAACCAGGCCCAACACTGCTTAGCTTCCAAGATCAGATGAAATTGGGCGTATCCAGTGTGGTGTGGCTGTAGATGAGTTTTGTGGTTTCTGTTAGAACTTTTCTACTTCTAACTACTGGTTCATATATGAAAACGTTTGAAAATGGAATACATCAACAGAACGGTGTTGGCAGTATAAAAATATCTACAGCACCTTGTATTCCCAGGTGGTCTCCCATCCAAGTACTAACCAGGCCCAACACTGCTTAGCTTCCAAGATCAGATGAGATTGGGCGTATCCAGTGTGGTGTGGCTGTAGATGAGCTTTGTGGTTTCTGTTAGAACTTTTCTACTTCTAACTACTGGTTCATAAATGAATACGTTTGAAAATGGAATGCATCAACAGAACGGTGTTGGCAGTATAAAAATATCTACAGCACCTTGTATTCCCAGGTGGTCTCCCATCCAAGTACTAACCAGGCCCAACACTGCTTAGCTTCCAAGATCAGATGAGATTGGGCGTATCCAGTGTGGTGTGGCTGTAGATGAGCTTTGTGGTTTCTGTTTGAACTTTTCTACTTCTAACTACTGGTTCATAAATGAATACGTTTTAAAATGGAATGCATCAACAGAACGGTGTTGGCAGTATAAAAATATCTACAGCACCATGTATTCCCAGGTGGTCTCCCATCCAAGTACTAACCAGGCCCAACACTGCTTAGCTTCCAAGATCAGATGAGATTGGGCGTATCCAGTGTGGTGTGGCTGTAGATGAGCTTTGTGGTTTCTGTTGGAACTTTTCTACTTCTAACTACTGGTTCATAAATGAATACATTTGAAAATGGAATGCATCAACAGAACAGTGTTGGCAGTATACAAATATCTACAGCACCTTGTATTCCCAGGTGGTCTCCCATCCAAGTACTAACCAGGCCCAACACTGCTTAGCTTCCAAGATCAGATGAGATTGGGCGTATCCAGTGTGGTGTGGCTGTATATGAGCTTTGTGGTTTCTGTTAGAACTTTTCTACTTCTAACTACTGGTTCATAAATGAATACGTTTGAAAATGGAATGCATCAACAGAACGGTGTTGGCAGTATAAAAATATCTACAGCACCTTGTATTCCCAGGTGGTCTCCCATCCAAGTACTAACCAGGCCCAACACTGCTTAGCTTCCAAGATCAGATGAGATTGGGCGTATCCAGTGTGGTGTGGCTGTAGATGAGCTTAGTGGTTTCTGTTAGAACTTTTCTACTTCTAACTACTGGTTCATAAATGAATACGTTTTAAAATGGAATGCATCAACAGAACGGTGTTGGCAGTATAAAAATAGCTACAGCACCTTGTATTCCTAGGTGGTCTCCCATCCAAGTACTAACCAGGCCAAACACTGCTTAGCTTCCAAGATCAGATGAGATTGGGCGTATCCAGTGTGGGGTGGCTGTGGATGAGCTTTGTGGTTTCTGTTTGAACTTTTCTACTTCTAACTACTGGTTCATAAATGAATACGTTTGAAAATGGAATGCATCAACAGAATGGTGTTGGCAGTATAAAAATAGCTACAGCACCTTGTATTCCCAGGTGGTCTCCCATCCAAGTACTAACCAGGCCCAACACTGCTTAGCTTCCAAGATCAGATGAGATTGGGCGTATCCAGTGTGGTGTGGCTGTAGATGAGCTTTGTGGTTTCTGTTTGAACTTTTCTACTTCTAACTACTGGTTCATAAATGAATACGTTTGAAAATGGAATGCATCAACAGAACGGTGTTGGTAGTATAAAAATATCTACAGCACCTTGTATTCCCAGGTGGTCTCCCATCCAAGTACTAACCAGGCCCAACACTGCTTAGCTTCCAAGATCAGATGAGATTGGGCGTATCCAGTGTGGTGTGGCTGTAGATGAGCTTTGTGGTTTCTGTTAGAACTTTTCTACTTCTAACTACTGGTTCATAAATGAATACGTTTGAAAATGGAATGCATCAACAGAACGGTGTTGGCAGTATAAAAATATCTACAGCACCTTGTATTCCCAGGTGGTCTCCCATCCAAGTACTAACCAGGCCCAACACTGCTTAGCTTCCAAGATCAGATGAGATTGGGCGTATCCAGTGCGGTGTGGCTGTAGATGAGCTTTGTGGTTTCTGTTAGAACTTTTCTACTTCTAACTACTGGTTCATAAATGAATACGTTTGAAAATGGAATGCATCAACAGAACGGTGTTGGCAGTATAAAAATATCTACAGCACCTTGTATTCCCAGGTGGTCTCCCATCCAAGTACTAACCAGGCCCAACACTGCTTAGCTTCCAAGATCAGATGAGATTGGGCGTATCCAGTGTGGTGTTGCTGTAGATGAACTTTCTGGTTTCTGTTAGAACTTTTCTACTTCTAACTACTGGTTCATAAATGAATACATTTTAAAATGGAATGCATCAACAGAACGGTGTTGGCAGTATAAAAATATCTACAGCACCATGTATTCCCAGGTGGTCTCCCATCCAAGTACTAACCAGGCCCAACACTGCTTAGCTTCCAAGATCAGATGAGATTGGGCATATCCAGTGTGGTGTGGCTGTAGATGAGCTTTGTGGTTTCTGTTAGAACTTTTCTACTTCTAACTACTGGTTTATAAATGAATACGTTTGAAAATGGAATGCATCAACAGAACGGTGTTGGCAGTATAAAAATATCTACAGCACCTTGTATTCCCAGGTGGTCTCCCATCCAAGTACTAACCAGGCCCAACACTGCTTAGCTTCCAAGATCAGATGAGATTGGGCGTATCCAGTGTGGTGTGGCTGTAGATGAGCTTGTTGGTTTCTGTTAGAACTTTTCTACTTCTAACTACTGGTTCATAAATGAATACGTTTGAAAATGGAATGCATCAACAGAACGGTGTTGGCAGTATAAAAATATCTACAGCACCTTGTATTCCCAGGTGGTCTCCCATCCAAGTACTAACCAGGCCCAACACTGCTTAGTTTCCAAGATCAGATGAGATTGGGCGTATCCAGTGTGGTGTGGCTGTAGATGAGCTTAGTGGTTTCTGTTTGAACTTTTCTACTTCTAACTACTGGTTCATAAATGAATACGTTTGAAAATGGAATGCATCAACAGAACGGTGTTGGTAGTATAAAAATATCTACAGCACCTTGTATTCCCAGGTGGTCTCCCATCCAAGTACTAACCAGGCCCAACACTGCTTAGCTTCCAAGATCAGATGAGATTGGGCGTATCCAGTGTGGTGTGGCTGTAAATGAGCTCTTTGGTTTCTGTTAGAACTTTTCTACTTCTAACTACTGGTTCATAAATGAATACGTTTGAAAATGGAATGCATCAACAGAACGGTGTTGGCAGTATAAAAATATCTACAGCACCTTGTATTACCGGGTGGTCTCCCATCCAAGTACTAACCAGGCCCAACACTGCTTAGCTTCCAAGATCAGATGAGATTGGGCGTATCCAGTGTGGTGTGGCTGTAGATGAGCTTTGTGGTTTCTGTTAAACCTTTTCTACTTCTAACTACTGGTTCATAAATGAATACGTTTGAAAATGGAATGCATCAACAGAACGGTGTTGGCAGTATAAAAATATCTACAGAACCTTGTATTCCCAGGTGGTCTCCCATCCAAGTACTAACCAGGCCAAACACTGCTTAGCTTCCAAGATCAGATGAGATTGGGCGTATCCAGTGTGGTGTGGCTGTAGATGAGCTTTGTGGTTTCTGTTAGAACTTTTCTACTTCTAACTACTGGTTCATAAATGAATACGTTTGAAAATGGAATGCATCAACAGAACGGTGTTGGCAGTATAAAAATATCTACAACACCTTGTATTCCGAGGTGGTCTCCCATCCAAGTACTAACCAGGCCCAACACCGCTTAGCTTCCAAGATCAGATGAGATTGAGCGTATCCAGTGTGGTGTGGCTGTATATGAGCTTTATGGTTTCTGTTAGAACTTTTCTACTTCTAACTACTGGTTCATAAATGAATACGTTTGAAAATGGAATGCATCAACAGAACGGTGTTGGCAGTATAAAATTATCTACAGCACCTTGTATTTCCAGGTGGTCTCCCATCCAAGTACTAACCAGGCCCAACACTGCTTAGCTTCCAAGATCAGATGAGATTGGGCGTACCCAGTGTGGTGTTGCTGTAGATGAGCTTTATGGTTTCTGTTAGAACTTTTCTACTTCTAACTACTGGTTCATAAATGAATACGTTTGAAAATGGAATGCATCAACAGAACGGTGTTGGCAGTATAAAAATATCTACAACACCTTGTATTCCAAGGTGGTCTCCCATCCAAGTACTAACCAGGCCCAACACCGCTTAGCTTCCAAGATCAGATGAGATTGAGCGTATCCAGTGTGGTGTGGCTGTATATGAGCTTTATGGTTTCTGTTAGAACTTTTCTACTTCTAACTACTGGTTCATAAATGAATACGTTTGAAAATGGAATGCATCAACAGAACGGTGTTGGCAGTATAAAAATATCTACAGCACCTTTTATTCCCAGGTGGTCTCCCATCCAAGTACTAACCAGGCCCAACACTGCTTAGCTTCCAAGATCAGATGAGATTGGGCGTATCCAGTGTGGTGTGGCTGTAGATGAGCTTTGTGGTTTCTGTTTGAACTTTTCTACTTCTAACTACTGGTTCTTAAATGAATACATTTGAAAATGGAATGCATCAACAGAACGGTGTTGGCAGTATAAAAATATCTACAGCACCTTTTATTCCCAGGTGGTCTCCCATCCAAGTACTAACCAGGCCCTACACCGCTTAGCTTCCAAGATCAGATGAGATTGGGCGTATCCAGTGTGGTGTTGCTGTAGATGAGCTTAGTGGTTTCTGTTAGAACTTTTCTACTTCTAACTACTGGTTCATAAATGAATACATTTTAAAATGGAATGCATCAACAGAACGGTGTTGGCAGTATAAAAATAGCTACAGCACCTTGTATTCCCAGGTGGTCTCCCATCCAAGTACTAACCAGGCCCAACACTGCTTAGCTTCCAAGATCAGATGAGATTGGGCGTATCCAGTGTGGTGTGGCTGTAGATGAGCTTTGTGGTTTCTGTTAGAACTTTTCTACTTCTAACTACTGGTTCATAAATGAATACGTTTGAAAATGGAATGCATCAACAGAACGGTGTTGGCAGTATAAAAATATCTACAGCACCTTGTATTCCCAGGTGGTCTCCCATCCAAGTACTAACCAGGACCAACACTGCTTAGCTTCCAAGATCAGATGAGATTGGGCGTATCCAGTGTGGTGTTGCTGTAGATGAACTTTCTGGTTTCTGTTAGAACTTTTCTACTTCTAACTACTGGTTCATAAATGAATACGTTTTAAAATGGAATGCATCAACAGAACGGTGTTGGCAGTATAAAAATATCTACAGCACCTTGTATTCCCAGGTGGTCTCCCATCCAAGTACTAACCAGGCCCAACACTGCTTAGTTTCCAAGATCAGATGAGATTGGGCGTATCCAGTGTGGTGTGGCTGTAGATGAGCTTAGTGGTTTCTGTTAGAACTTTTCTACTTCTAACTACTGGTTCATAAATGAATACATTTTAAAATGGAATGCATCAACAGAACGGTGTTGGCAGTATAAAAATATCTACAGCACCTTGTATTCCCAGGTGGTCTCCCATCCAAGTACTAACCAGGCCCAACACTGCTTAGCTTCCAAGATCAGATGAGATTGGGCGTATCCAGTGTGGTGTGGCTGTAGATGAGCTTTGTCGTTTCTGTTTGAACTTTTCTACTTCTAACTACTGGTTCATAAATGAATACATTTGAAAATTGAATGCATCAACAGAACGGTGTTGGCAGTATAAAAATATCTACAGCACCTTGTATTCCTAGGTGATCTCCCATCCAAGTACTAACCAGGCCCAACACTGCTTAGCTTCCAAGATCAGATGAGATTGGGCATATCCAGTGTGGTGTGGCTGTAGATGAGCTTTGTGGTTTCTGTTAGAACTTTTCTACTTCTAACTACTGGTTCATTAATGAAAACGTTTGAAAATGGAATGCATCAACAGAACGGTGTTGGCAGTATAAAAATATCTACAGCACCATGTATTCCCAGGTGGTCTCCCATACAAGTACTAACCAGGCCCAACACTGCTTAGCTTCCAAGATCAGATGAGATTGGGCATATCCAGTGTGGTGTGGCTGTAGATGAGCTTTGTGGTTTCTGTTAGAACTTTTCTTCTTCTAATTACTGGTTCATAAATGAATACGTTTGAAAATGGAATGCATCAACAGAACGGTGTTGGCAGTATAAAAATATCTACAGCACCATGTATTCCCAGGTGGTCTCCCATCCAAGTACTAACCAGGCCCAACACTGCTTAGCTTCCAAGATCAGACGAGATTGGGCATATCCAGTGTGGTGTGACTGTAGATGAGCTTTGTGGTTTCTGTTAGAACTTTTCTACTTCTAACTACTGGTTCATAAATGAATACGTTTGAAAATGGAATGCATCAACAGAACGGTGTTGGCAGTATAAAAATATCTACAGCACCTTGTATTCCCAGGTGGTCTCCCATCCAAGTACTAACCAGGCCCAACACTGCTTAGCTTCCAAGATCAGATGAGATTGGGCGTATCCAGTGTGGTGTTGCTGTAGATGAACTTTCTGGTTTCTGTTAGAAACACAACACTGCTTAGCTTCCAAGATCAGATGAGATTGGGCGTATCCAGTGTGGTGTGGCTGTAGATGAGCTTTGTCGTTTCTGTTTGAACTTTTCTACTTCTAACTACTGGTTCATAAATGAATACATTTGAAAATTGAATGCATCAACAGAACGGTGTTGGCAGTATAAAAATATCTACAGCACCTTGTATTCCTAGGTGATCTCCCATCCAAGTACTAACCAGGCCCAACACTGCTTAGCTTCCAAGATCAGATGAGATTGGGCATATCCAGTGTGGTGTGGCTGTAGATGAGCTTTGTGGTTTCTGTTAGAACTTTTCTACTTCTAACTACTGGTTCATAAATGAAAACGTTTGAAAATGGAATGCATCAACAGAACGGTGTTGGCAGTATAAAAATATCTACAGCACCATGTATTCCCAGGTGGTCTCCCATACAAGTACTAACCAGGCCCAACACTGCTTAGCTTCCAAGATCAGATGAGATTGGGCATATCCAGTGTGGTGTGGCTGTAGATGAGCTTTGTGGTTTCTGTTAGAACTTTTCTACTTCTAACTACTGGTTCATAAATGAATACGTTTGAAAATGGAATGCATCAACAGAACGGTGTTGGCAGTATAAAAATATCTACAGCACCATGTATTCCCAGGTGGTCTCCCATCCAAGTACTAACCAGGCCCAACACTGCTTAGCTTCCAAGATCAGACGAGATTGGGCATATCCAGTGTGGTGTGGCTGTAGATGAGCTTTGTGGTTTCTGTTAGAACTTTTCTACTTCTAACTACTGGTTCATAAATGAATACGTTTGAAAATGGAATGCATCAACAGAACGGTGTTGGCAGTATAAAAATATCTACAGCACCTTGTATTCCCAGGTGGTCTCCCATCCAAGTACTAACCAGGCCCAACACTGCTTAGCTTCCAAGATCAGATGAGATTGGGCGTATCCAGTGTGGTGTTGCTGTAGATGAACTTTCTGGTTTCTGTTAGAACTTTTCTACTTCTAACTACTGGTTCATAAATGAATACGTTTTAAAATGGAATGCATCAACAGAACGGTGTTGGCAGTATAAAAATATCTACAGCACCTTGTATTCCCAGGTGGTCTCCCATCCAAGTACTAACCAGGCCCAACACTGCTTAGTTTCCAAGATCAGATGAGATTGGGCGTATCCAGTGTGGTGTGGCTGTAGATGAGCTTAGTGGTTTCTGTTAGAACTTTTCTACTTCTAACTACTGGTTCATAAATGAATACATTTTAAAATGGAATGCATCAACAGAACGGTGTTGGCAGTATAAAAATATCTACAGCACCTTGTATTCCCAGGTGGTCTCCCATCCAA
>NC_086446.1:112806062-112818562 GCF_028390025.1 Pseudophryne corroboree | reverse complement strand
CAGTGTGGTGTGGCTGTAGATGAGCTTTGTGGTTTCTGTTTGAACTTTTCTACTTCTAACTACTGGTTCATCAATGAATACGTTTGAAAATTGAATGCATCAACAGAACGGTGTTGGCAGTAAAAAAATATCTACAGCACCTTGTATTCCCAGGTGGTCTCCCATCCAAGTACTAACCAAGCCCAACACTGCTTAGCTTCCAAGATCAGATGAGATTGGGCGTATCCAGTGTGGTGTGGCTGTAGATGAGCTTTGTGGTTTCTTTTAGAACTTTTCTACTTCTAACTACTGGTTCATAAATGAATACGTTTGAAAATGGAATGCATCAACAGAACGGTGTTGGCAGTATAAAAATATCTACAGCACCTTGTATTCCCAGGTGGTCTCCCATCCAAGTACTAACCAGGCCCAACACTGCTTAGCTTCCAAGATCAGATGAGATTGGGCGTATCCAGTGTGGTGTGGCTGTAGATGAGCTTTGTGGTTTCTGTTTGAACTATTCTACTTCTAACTACTGGTTCATAAATGAATACGTTTGAAAATGGAATGCATCAACAGAACGGTGTTGGTAGTATAAAAATATCTACAGCACCTTGTATTCCCAGGTGGTCTCCCATCCAAGTACTAACCAGGCCCAACACTGCTTAGCTTCCAAGATCAGATGAGATTGGGCGTATCCAGTGTGGTGTGGCTGTAGATGAGCTTTGTGGTTTCTGTTTGAACTATTCTACTTCTAACTACTGGTTCATAAATGAATACGTTTGAAAATGGAATGCATCAACAGAACGGTGTTGGTAGTATAAAAATATCTACAGCACCTTGTATTCCCAGGTGGTCTCCCATCCAAGTACTAACCAGGCCCAACACTGCTTAGCTTCCAAGATCAGATGAGATTGGGCGTATCCAGTGTGGTGTGGCTGTAGATGAGCTTTGTGGTTTCTGTTTGAATTTTTCTACTTCTAACTACTGGTTCATAAATGAATACATTTGAAAATTGAATGCATCAACAGAACGGTGTTGGCAGTATAAAAATATCTACAGCACCTTGTATTACCATGTGGTCTCCCATCCAAGTACTAACCAGGCCCAACACTGCTTAGCTTCCAAGATCAGATGAGATTGGGCGTATCCAGTGTGGTGTGGCTGTAGATGAGCTTTGTGGTTTCTGTTAGAACTTTTCTACTTCTAACTACTGGTTCATAAATGAATACGTTTGAAAATGGAATGCATCAACAGAATGGTGTTGGCAGTATAAAAATATCTACAGCACCTTGTATTCCCATGTGGTCTCCCATCCAAGTACTAACCAGGCCCAACACTGCTTAGCTTCCAAGATCAGATGAGATTGGGCGTATCCAGTGTGGTGTGGCTGTAGATGAGCTTTGTGGTTTCTGTTAGAACTTTTCTACTTCTAACTACTGGTTCATAAATGAATACGTTTGAAAATGGAATGCATCAACAGAACGGTGTTGGCAGTATAAAAATATCTACAGCACCTTGTATTCCCAGGTGGTCTCCCATCCAAGTACTAACCAGGCCCAATACTGCTTAGCTTCCAAGATCAGATGAGATTGGGCGTATCCAGTGTGGTGTGGCTGTAGATGAGCTTTATGGTTTCTGTTAGAACTTTTCTACTTCTAACTACTGGTTCATAAACGAATACGTTTGAAAATGGAACGCATCAACAGAACGGTGTTGGTAGTATAAAAATATCTACAGCACTTTGTATTCCCAGGTGGTCTCCCATCCAAGTACTAACCAGGCCCATCACTGCTTAGCTTCCAAGATCAGATGAAATTGGGCGTATCCAGTGTGGTGTGGCTGTAGATGAGCTTTGTGGTTTCTGTTAGAACTTTTCTACTTCTAACTACTGGTTCATAAATGAATACGTTTGAAAATGGAATGCATCAACAGAACGGTGTTGGCAGTATAAAATTATCTACAGCACCTTGTATTCCCAGGTGGTCTCCCATCCAAGTACTAACCAGGCCCAACACTGCTTAGCTTCCATGATCAGACGAGATTGGGCGTATCCAGTGTGGTGTGGCTGTAGATGAGCTTTATGGTTTCTGTTAGAACTTTTCTACTTCTAACTACTGGTTCATAAATGAATACGTTTGAAAATGGAATGCATCAACAGAACGGTGTTGGCAGTATAAAAATATCTACAGCACCTTGTATTCCCAGGTGGTTTCCCATCCAAGTACTAACCAGGCACAACTCTGCTTAGCTTCCAAGATCAGATGAGATTGGGCGTATCCAGTGTGGTGTGGCTGTAGATGAGCTTTGTGGTTTCTGTTAGAACTTTTCTACTTCTAACTACTGGTTCATAAATGAATATGTTTGAAAATGGAATGCATCAACAGAACGGTGTTGGCAGTATAAAAATATCTATAGCACCTTGTATTCCCAGGTGGTTTCCCATCCAAGTACTAACCAGGCCCAACACTGCTTAGCTTCCAAGATCAGATGAGATTGGGCGTATCCAGTGTGGTGTGGCTGTAGATGAACTTACTGGTTTCTGTTAGAACTTTTCTACTTCTAACTACTGGTTCATAAACGAATACGTTTGAAAATGGAATGCATCAACAGAACGGTGTTGGTAGTATAAAAATATCTACAGCACCTTGTATTCCCAGGTGGTCTCCCATCCAAGTACTAACCAGGCCCAACACTGCTTAGCTTCCAAGATCAGATGAGATTGGGCGTAACCAGTGTGGTGTGGCTGTAGATGAGCTTTGTGGTTTCTGTTAGAACTTTTCTACTTCTAACTACTGGTTCATAAATGAATACGTTTGAAAATGGAATGCATCAACAGAACGGTGTTGGCAGTATAAAAATATCTACAGCACCTTGTATTCCCAGGTGGTCTCCCATCCAAGTACTAACCAGGCCCAACACTGCTTAGCTTCCAAGATCAGATGAGATTGGGCGTATCCAGTGTGGTGTTGCTGTAGATGAATTTTCTGGTTTCTGTTAGAACTTTTCTACTTCTAACTACTGGTTCATAAATGAATACGTTTTAAAATGGAATGCATCAACAGAACGGTGTTGGCAGTATAAAAATATCTACAACACCTTGTATTCCGAGGTTGTCTCCCATCCAAGTACTAACCAGGCCCAACACCGCTTAGCTTCCAAGATCAGATGAGATTGAGCGTATCCAGTGTGGTGTGGCTGTATATGAGCTTTATGGTTTCTGTTAGAACTTTTCTACTTCTAACTACTGGTTCATAAATGAATACGTTTGAAAATGGAATGCATCAACAGAACGGTGTTGGCAGTATAAAAATATCTACAGCACCTTTTATTCCCAGGTGGTCTCCCATCCAAGTACTAACCAGGCCCTACACCGCTTAGCTTCCAAGATCAGATGAGATTGGGCGTATCCAGTGTGGTGTGGCTGTAGATGAGCTTAGTGGTTTCTGTTAGAACTTTTCTACTTCTAACTACTGGTTCATAAATGAATACATTTTAAAATGGAATGCATCAACAGAACGGTGTTGGCAGTATAAAAATAGCTACAGCACCTTGTATTCCCAGGTGGTCTCCCATCCAAGTACTAACCAGGCCCAACACTGCTTAGCTTCCAAGATCAGATGAGATTGGGCGTATCCAGTGTGGTGTGGCTGTAGATGAGCTTTGTGGTTTCTGTTAGAACTTTTCTACTTCTAACTACTGGTTCATAAATGAATACGTTTGAAAATGGAATGCATCAACAGAACGGTGTTGGCAATATAAAAATATCTACAGCACCTTGTATTCCCAGGTGGTCTCCCATCCAAGTACTAACCAGGCCCAACACTGCTTAGCTTCCAAGATCAGATGAGATTGGGCGTATCCAGTGTGGTGTTGCTGTAGATGAACTCTCTGGTTTCTGTTAGAACTTTTCTACTTCTAACTACTGGTTCATAAATGAATTCGTTTTAAAATGGAATGCATCAACAGAACGGTGTTGGCAGTATAAAAATAGCTACAGCACCTTGTATTCCCAGGTGGTCTCCCATCCAAGTACTAACCAGGCCCAACACTGCTTAGTTTCCAAGATCAGATGAGATTGGGCATATCCAGTGTGGTGTGGCTGTAGATGAGCTTTGTCGTTTCTGTTTGAACTTTTCTACTTCTAACTACTGGTTCATAAATGAATACATTTGAAAATTGAATGCATCAACAGAACGGTGTTGGCAGTATAAAAATATCTACAGCACCTTGTATTCCTAGGTGATCTCCCATCCAAGTACTAACCAGGCCCAACACTGCTTAGCTTCCAAGATCAGATGAGATTGGGCATATCCAGTGTGGTGTGGCTGTAGATGAGCTTTGTGGTTTCTGTTAGAACTTTTCTACTTCTAACTACTGGTTCATAAATGAAAACGTTTGAAAATGGAATGCATCAACAGAACGGTGTTGGCAGTATAAAAATATCTAGAGCACCATGTATTCCCAGGTGGTCTCCCATCCAAGTACTAACCAGGCCCAACACTGCTTAGCTTCCAAGATCAGATGAGATTGGGCATATCCAGTGTGGTGTGGCTGTAGATGAGCTTTGTGGTTTCTGTTAGAACTTTTCTACTTCTAACTACTGGTTCATAAATGAATACGTTTGAAAATGGAATGCATCAACAGAACGGTGTTGGCAGTATAAAAATATCTACAGCACCATGTATTCCCAGGTGGTCTCCCATCCAAGTACTAACCAGGCCCAACACTGCTTAGCTTCCAAGATCAGACGAGATTGGACATATCCAGTGTGGTGTGGCTGTAGATGAGCTTTGTGGTTTCTGTTAGAACTTTTCTACTTCTAACTACTGGTTCATAAATGAATACGTTTGAAAATGGAATGCATCAACAGAACGGTGTTGGCAGTATAAAAATATCTACAGCACCTTGTATTCCCAGGTGGTCTCCCATCCAAGTACTAACCAGGCCCAACACTGCTTAGCTTCCAAGATCAGATGAGATTGGGCGTATCCAGTGTGGTGTGGCTGTAGATGAGCTTGGTGGTTTCTGTTAGAACTTTTCTACTTCTAACTACTGGTTCATAAATGAATACGTTTGAAAATGGAATGCATCAACAGAACGGTGTTGGCAGTATAAAAATATCTACAGCACCTTGTATTCCCAGGTGGTCTCCCATCCAAGTACTAACCAGGCCCAACACTGCTTAGCTTCCAAGATCAGATGAGATTGGGCGTATCCAGTGTGGTGTGGCTGTAGATGAGCTTAGTGGTTTCTGTTAGAACTTTTCTACTTCTAACTACTGGTTCATAAATGAATACATTTTAAAATGGAATGCATCAACAGAACGGTGTTGGCAGTATAAAAATAGCTACAGCACCTTGTATTCCCAGGTGGTCTCCCATCCAAGTACTAACCAAGCCCAACACTGCTTAGCTTCCAAGATCAGATGAGATTGGGCGTATCCAGTGTGGTGTGGCTGTAGATGAGCTTTGTGGTTTCTGTTTGAACTTTTCTACTTCTAACTACTGGTTCATAAATGAATACGTTTGAAAATGGAATGCATCAACAGAACGGTGTTGGCAGTATAAAAATATCTACAGCACCTTGTATTCCCAGGTGGTCTCCCATCCAAGTACTGACCAGGCCCAACACTGCTTAGCTTCCAAGATCAGATGAGATTGGGCGTATCCAGTGTGGTGTGGCTGTAGATGAGCTTTGTGGTTTCTGTTAGAACTTTTCTACTTCTAACTACTGGTTCATAAATGAATACGTTTGAAAATGGAATGCATCAACAGAACGGTGTTGGCAGTATAAAAATATCTACAGCACCTTGTATTCCCAGGTGGTCTCCCATCCAAGTACTAACCAGGCCAAACACTGTTTAGCTTCCAAGATCAGATGAGATTGGGCGTATCCAGTGTGGTGTGGCTGTAGATGAGCTTTGTGGTTTCTGTTTGAACTTTTCTACTTCTAACTACTGGTTCATAAATGAATACGTTTGAAAATGGAATGCATCAACAGAACGGTGTTGGTAGTATAAAAATATCTACAGCACCTTGTATTCCCAGGTGGTCTCCCATCCAAGTACTAACCAGGCCCAACACTGCTTAGCTTCCAAGATCAGATGCGATTGAGCGTATCCAGTGTGGTGTGGCTGTAGATGAGCTCTGTGGTTTCTGTTAGAACTTTTCTACTTCTAACTACTGGTTCATAAATGAAAACGTTTGAAAATGGAATGCATCAACAGAACGGTGTTGGCAGTATAAAAATATCTACAGCACCTTGTATTCCCAGGTGGTCTCCCATCCAAGTACTAACCAGGCCCAACACTGCTTAACATCCAAGATCAGATGAGATTGGGCGTATCCAGTGTGGTGTTGCTGTAGATGAACTTTCTGGTTTCTGTTAGAACTTTTCTACTTCTAACTACTGGTTCATAAATGAATACGTTTTAAAATGGAATGCATCAACAGAACGGTGTTGGCAGTATAAAAATATCTACAGCACCTTGTATTCCCAGGTGGTCTCCCATCCAAGTACTAACCAGGCCCAACACTGCTTAGTTTCCAAGATCAGATGAGATTGGGCGTATCCAGTGTGGTGTGGCTGTAGATGAGCTTTGTGGTTTCTGTTAGAACTTTTCTACTTCTAACTACTGGTTCATAAATGAATACGTTTGAAAATGGAATGCATCAACAGAACGGTGTTGGCAGTATAAAAATATCTACAGCACCTTGTATTCCCAGGTGGTCTCCCATCCAAGTACTAACCAGGCCCAACACTGCTTAGCTTCCAAGATCAGATGAGATTGGGCGTATCCAGTGTGGTGTGGCTGTAGATGAGCTTTGTGGTTTCTGTTAGAACTTTTCTACTTCTAACTACTGGTTCATAAATGAATACGATTGAAAATGGAATGCATCAACAGAACGGTGTTGGCAGTATAAAAATATCTACAGCACCTTGTATTCCCAGGTGGTCTCCCATCCAAGTACTAACCAGGCCCAACACTGCTTAGCTTCCAAGATCAGATGAGATTGGGCGTATCCAGTGTGGTGTGGCTGTAGATGAGCTTAGTGGTTTCTGTTAGAACTTTTCTACTTCTAACTACTGGTTCATAAATGAAAAAGTTTTAAAATGGAATGCATCAACAGAACGGTGTTGGCAGTATAAAAATAGCTACAGCACCTTGTATTCCCAGGTGGTCTCCCATCTAAGTACTAACCAGGCCCAACACTGCTTAGCTTCCAAGATCAGATGAGATTGGGCGTATCCAGTGTGGTGTGGCTGTAGATGAGCTTTGTGGTTTCTGTTTGAACTTTTCTACTTCTAACTACTGGTTCATAAATGAATACGTTTGAAAATGGAATGCATCAACAGAACGGTGTTGGCAGTATAAAAATATCTACAGCACCTTGTATTCCCAGGTGGTCTCCCATCCAAGTACTAACCAGGCCCAACACTGCTTAGCTTCCAAGATCAGATGAGATTGGGCGTATCCAGTGTGGTGTGGCTGTAGATAAGCTTTGTGGTTTCTGTTAGAACTTTTCTACTTCTAACTACTGGTTCATAAATGAATACGTTTGAAAATGGAATGCATCAACAGAACGGTGTTGGCAGTATAAAAATATCTACATCACCTTGTATTCCCAGGTGGTCTCCCATCCAAGTACTGACCAGGCCCAACACTGCTTAGCTTCCAAGATCAGATGAGATTGGGCGTATCCAGTGTGGTGTGGCTGTAGATGAGCTTTGTGGTTTCTGTTAGAACTTTTCTACTTCTAACTACTGGTTCATAAATGAATACGTTTGAAAATGGAATGCATCAACAGAACGGTGTTGGCAGTATAAAAATATCTACAGCACCTTGTATTCCCAGGTGGTCTCCCATCCAAGTACTAACCAGGCCGAACACTGCTTAGCTTCCAAGATCAGATGAGATTGGGCGTATCCAGTGTGGTGTGGCTGTAGATGAGCTTTGTGGTTTCTGTTTGAACTTTTCTACTTCTAACTACTGGTTCATAAATGAATACGTTTGAAAATGGAATGCATCAACAGAACGGTGTTGGTAGTATAAAAATATCTACAGCACCTTGTATTCCCAGGTGGTCTCCCATCCAAGTACTAACCAGGCCCAACACTGCTTAGCTTCCAAGATCAGATGCGATTGGGCGTATCCAGTGTGGTGTGGCTGTAGATGAGCTCTGTGGTTTCTGTTAGAACTTTTCTACTTCTAACTACTGGTTCATAAATGAAAACGTTTGAAAATGGAATGCATCAACAGAACGGAGTTGGCAGTATAAAAATATCTACAGCACCTTGTATTCCCAGGTGGTCTCCCATCCAAGTACTAACCAGGCCCAACACTGCTTAGCTTCCAAGATCAGATGAGATTGGGCGTATCCATTGTGGTGTGGCTGTAGATGAGCTTTGTGGTTTCTGTTAGAACTTTTCTACTTCTAACTACTGGTTCATAAATGAATACGTTTGAAAATGGAATGCATCAACAGAACGGTGTTGGCAGTATAAAAATATCTACAGCACCTTGTATTCCCAGGTGGTCTCCCATCCAAGTACTAACCAGGCCGAACACTGCTTAGCTTCCAAGATCAGATGAGATTGGGCGTATCCAGTGTGGTGTGGCTGTAGATGAGCTTTGTGGTTTCTGTTTGAACTTTTCTACTTCTAACTACTGGTTCATAAATGAATACGTTTGAAAATGGAATGCATCAACAGAACGGTGTTGGTAGTATAAAAATATCTACAGCACCTTGTATTCCCAGGTGGTCTCCCATCCAAGTACTAACCAGGCCCAACACTGCTTAGCTTCCAAGATCAGATGAGATTGGGCGTATCCAGTGTGGTGTGGCTGTAGATGAGCTTTGTGGTTTCTGTTTGAACTTTTCTACTTTTAACTACTGGTTCATAAATGAATACATTTGAAAATGGAATGCATCAACAGAACGGTGTTGGCAGTATAAAAATATCTACAGCACCTTGTATTCCCAGGTGGTCTCCCATCCAAGTACTAACCAGGCCCAACACTGCTTAGCTTCCAAGATCAGATGAGATTGGGCGTACCCAGTGTGGTGTGGCTGTAGATGAGCTTTGTGGTTTCTGTTAGAACTTTTCTACTTCTAACTACTGGTTCATAAATGAATACGTTTGAAAATGGAATGCATCAACAGAACGGTGTTGGCAGTATAAAAATATCTACAGAACCTTGTATTCCCAGGTGGTCTCCCATCCAAGTACGAACCAGGCCCAACACTGCTTAGCTTCCAAGATCAGATGAGATTGGGCGTATCCAGTGTGGTGTGGCTGTAGATGAGCTTTGTGGTTTCTGTTTGAACTATTCTACTTCTAACTACTGGTTCATAAATGAATACGTTTGAAAATGGAATGCATCAACAGAACGGTGTTGGTAGTATAAAAATATCTACAGCACCTTGTATTCCCAGGTGGTCTCCCATCCAAGTACTAACCAGGCCCAACACTGCTTAGCTTCCAAGATCAGATGAGATTGGGCGTATCCAGTGTGGTGTTGCTGTAGATGAACTTTCTGGTTTCTGTTAGAACTTTTCTACTTCTAACTACTGGTTCATAAATGAATACGTTTGAAAATGGAATGCATCAACAGAACGGTGTTGGCAGTATAAAAATATCTACAGCACCTGTATTCCCAGGTGGTCTCCCATCCAAGTACTAACCAGGCACAACACTGCTTAGCTTCCAAGATCAGATGAGATTGGGCGTATCCAGTGTGGTGTGGCTGTAGATGAGCTTTGTGGTTTCTGTTTGAATTTTTCTACTTCTAACTACTGGTTCATAAATGAATACATTTGAAAATTGAATGCATCAACAGAACGGTGTTGGCAGTATAAAAATATCTACAGCACCTTGTATTACCAGGTGGTCTCCCATCCAAGTACTAACCAGGCCCAACACTGCTTAGCTTTCAAGATCAGATGAGATTGGGCGTATCCAGTGTGGTGTGGCTGTAGATGAGCTTTGTGGTTTCTGTTAGAACTTTTCTACTTCTAACTACTGGTTCATAAATGAATACGTTTGAAAATGGAATGCATCAACAGAACGGTGTTGGCAGTATAAAAATATCTACAGCACCTTGTATTCCCAGGTGGTCTCCCATCCAAGTACTAACCAGGCCCAACACTGCTTAGCTTCCAAGATCAGATGAGATTGGGCGTATCCAGTGTGGTGTGGCTGTAGATGAGCTTTGTGGTTAATGTTAGAACTTTTCTACTTCTAACTACTGGTTCATAAATGAATACGTTTGAAAATGGAATGCATCAACAGAACGGTGTTGGCAGTATAAAAATATCTACAGCACCTTGTATTCCCAGGTGGTCTCCCATCCAAGTACTAACCAGGCCCAACACTGCTTAGCTTCCAAGATCAGATGAGATTGGGCGTATCCAGTGTGGTGTGGCTGTATATGAGCTTTGTGGTTTCTGTTTGAACTATTCTACTTCTAACTACTGGTTCATAAATGAATACATTTGAAAATGGAATGCATCAAGAGAACGGTGTTGGTAGTATAAAAATATCTACAGCACCTTGTATTCCCAGGTGGTCTCCCATCCAAGTACTAACCAGGCCCAACACTGCTTAGCTTCCAAGATCAGATGAGATTGGGCGTATCCAGTGTGGTGTTGCTGTAGATGAACTTTCTGGTTTCTGTTAGAACTTTTCTACTTCTAACTACTGGTTCATAAATGAATACGTTTGAAAATGGAATGCATCAACAGAACGGTGTTGGCAGTATAAAAATATCTACAGCACCTGTATTCCCAGGTGGTCTCCCATCCAAGTACTAACCAGGCACAACACTGCTTAGCTTCCAAGATCTGATGAGATTGGGCGTATCCAGTGTGGTGTGGCTGTAGATGAGCTTTGTGGTTTCTGTTTGAATTTTTCTACTTCTAACTACTGGTTCATAAATGAATACATTTGAAAATTGAATGCATCAACAGAACGGTGTTGGCAGTATAAAAATATCTACAGCACCTTGTATTACCAGGTGGTCTACCATCCAAGTACTAACCAGGCCCAACACTGCTTAGCTTTCAAGATCAGATGAGATTGGGCGTATCCAGTGTGGTGTGGCTGTAGATGAGCTTTGTGGTTTCTGTTAGAACTTTTCTACTTCTAACTACTGGTTCATAAATGAATACGTTTGAAAATGGAATGCATCAACAGAACGGTGTTGGCAGTATAAAAATATCTACAGCACCTTGTATTCCCAGGTGGTCTCCCATCCAAGTACTAACCAGGCCCAACACTGCTCAGCTTCCAAGATCAGATGAGATTGGGCGTATCCAGTGTGGTGTGGCTGTAGATGAGCTTTGTGGTTTCTGTTAGAACTTTTCTACTTCTAACTACTGGTTCATAAATGAATACGTTTGAAAATGGAATGCATCAACAGAACGGTGTTGGCAGTATAAAAATATCTACAGCACCTTGTATTCCCTGGTGGTCTGCCATCCAAGTACTAACCAGGCCCAATACTGCTTAGCTTCCAAGATCAGATGAGATTGGGCGTATCTAGTGTGGTGTGGCTGTAGATGAGCTTTGTGGTTTCTGTTAGAACTTTTCTACTTCTAACTACTGGTTCATAAATGAATACGTTTGAAAATGGAATGCATCAACAGAACGGTGTTGGCAGTATAAAAATATCTACAGCACCTTGTATTCCCAGGTGGTCTCCCATACAAGTACTAACCAGGCCCAACACTGCTTAGCTTCCAAAATCAGATGAGATTGGGCGTATCCAGTGTGGTGTGGCTGTAGATGAGCTTTGTGGTTTCTGTTAGAACTTTTCTACTTCTAACTACTGGTTCATAAATGAATACGTTTGAAAATGGAATGCATCAACAGAACGGTGTTGGCAGTATAAAAATATCTACAGCACCATGTATTCCCAGGTGGTCTCCCATCCAAGTACTAACCAGGCCCAACACTGCTTAGCTTCCAAGATCAGACGAGATTGGGCATATCCAGTGTGGTGTGGCTGTAGATGAGCTTTGTGGTTTCTGTTAGAACTTTTCTACTTCTAACTACTGGTTCATAAATGAATACGTTTGAAAATGGAATGCATCAACAGAACGGTGTTGGCAATATAAAAATATCTACAGCACCTTGTATTCCCAGGTGGTCTCCCATCCAAGTACTAACCAGGCCCAACACTGCTTAGCTTCCAAGATCAGATGAGATTGGGCGTATCCAGTGTGGTGTGGCTGTAGATGAGCTTGGTGGTTTCTGTTAGAACTTTTCTACTTCTAACTACTGGTTCATAAATGAATACGTTTGAAAATGGAATGCATCAACAGAACGGTGTTGGCAGTATAAAAATATCTACAGCACCTTGTATTCCCAGGTGGTCTCCCATCCAAGTACTAACCAGGCCCAACACTGCTTAGCTTCCAAGATCAGATGAGATTGGGCGTATCCAGTGTGGTGTGGCTGTAGATGAGCTTAGTGGTTTCTGTTAGAACTTTTCTACTTCTAACTACTGGTTCATA
>NC_086446.1:112781062-112801062 GCF_028390025.1 Pseudophryne corroboree | reverse complement strand
CAGAACGGTGTTGGCAGTATAAAAATATCTACAGCACCTTGTATTCCCAGGTGGTCTCCCATCCAAGTACTAACCAGGCCCAACACTGCTTAGCTTCCAAGATCAGATGAGATTGGGCGTATCCAGTGTGGTGTGGCTGTAGATGAGCTTTGTGGTTTCTGTTTGAACTATTCTACTTCTAACTACTGGTTCATAAATGAATACGTTTGAAAATGGAATGCATCAACAGAACGGTGTTGGTAGTATAAAAATATCTACAGCACCTTGTATTCCCAGGTGGTCTCCCATCCAAGTACTAACCAGGCCCAACACTGCTTAGCTTCCAAGATCAGATGAGATTGGGCGTATCCAGTGTGGTGTTGCTGTAGATGAACTTTCTGGTTTCTGTTAGAACTTTTCTACTTCTAACTACTGGTTCATAAATGAATACGTTTGAAAATGGAATGCATCAACAGAACGGTGTTGGCAGTATAAAAATATCTACAGCACCTGTATTCCCAGGTGGTCTCCCATCCAAGTACTAACCAGGCACAACACTGCTTAGCTTCCAAGATCTAATGAGATTGGGCGTATCCAGTGTGGTGTGGCTGTAGATGAGCTTTGTGGTTTCTGTTTGAATTTTTCTACTTCTAACTACTGGTTCATAAATGAATACATTTGAAAATTGAATGCATCAACAGAACGGTGTTGGCAGTATAAAAATATCTACAGCACCTTGTATTCCCAGGTGGTCTCCCATCCAAGTACTAACCAGGCCCAACACTGCTTAGCTTCCAAGATCAGATGAGATTGGGCGTATCCAGTGTGGTGTGGCTGTAGATGAGCTTTGTGGTTTCTGTTAGAACTTTTCTACTTCTAACTACTGGTTCATAAATGAATACGTTTGAAAATGGAATGCATCAACAGAACGGTGTTGGCAGTATAAAAATATCTACAGCACCTTGTATTCCCAGGTGGTCTCCCATCCAAGTACTAACCAGGCCCAATACTGCTTAGCTTCCAAGATCAGATGAGATTGGGCGTATCTAGTGTGGTGTGGCTGTAGATGAGCTTTGTGGTTTCTGTTAGAACTTGTCTACTTCTAACTACTGGTTCATAAATGAATACGTTTGAAAATGGAATGCATCAACAGAACGGTGTTGGCAGTATAAAAATATCTACAGCACCTTGTATTCCCAGGTGGTCTCCCATCCAAGTACTAACCAGGCCCAAAACTGCTTAGCTTCCAAGATCAGATGAGATTGGGCGTATCCAGTGTGGTGTGGCTGTAGATGAGCTTTGTGGTTTCTGTTAGAACTTTTCTACTTCTAACTACTGGTTCATAAATGAATACGTTTGAAAATGGAATGCATCAACAGAACGGTGTTGGCAGTATAAAAATATCTACAGCACCTTGTATTCCCAGGTGGTCTCCCATCCAAGTACTAACCAGGCCCAACACTGCTTAGCTTCCAAGATCAGATGAGATTGGGCGTATCCAATATGGTGTTGCTGTAGATGAATGTTCTGGTTTCTGTTAGAACTTTTCTACTTCTAACTACTGGTTCATAAATGAATACATTTGAAAATGGAATGCATCAACAGAACGGTGTTGGCAGTATAAAAATATCTACAGCACCTTGTATTCCTAGGTGGTCTCCCATCCAAGTACTAACCAGGCCCAACACTGCTTAGCTTCCAAGATCAGATGAAATTGGGCGTATCCAGTGTGGTGTGGCTGTAGATGAGTTTTGTGGTTTCTGTTAGAACTTTTCTACTTCTAACTACTGGTTCATATATGAAAACGTTTGAAAATGGAATACATCAACAGAACGGTGTTGGCAGTATAAAAATATCTACAGCACCTTGTATTCCCAGGTGGTCTCCCATCCAAGTACTAACCAGGCCCAACACTGCTTAGCTTCCAAGATCAGATGAGATTGGGCGTATCCAGTGTGGTGTGGCTGTACATGAGCTTTGTGGTTTCTGTTAGAACTTTTCTACTTCTAACTACTGGTTCATAAATGAATACGTTTGAAAATGGAATGCATCAACAGAACGGTGTTGGCAGTATAAAAATATCTACAGCACCTTGTATTCCCAGGTGGTCTCCCATCCAAGTACTAACCAGGCCCAACACTGCTTAGCTTCCAAGATCAGATGAGATTGGGCGTATCCAGTGTGGTGTGGCTGTAGATGAGCTTTGTGGTTTCTGTTTGAACTTTTCTACTTCTAACTACTGGTTCATAAATGAATACGTTTGAAAATGGAATGCATCAACAGAACGGTGTTGGTAGTATAAAAATATCTACAGCACCTTGTATTCCCAGGTGGTCTCCCATCCAAGTACTAACCAGGCCCAACACTGCTTAGCTTCCAAGATCAGATGAGATTGGGCGTATCCAGTGTGGTGTGGCTGTAAATGAGCTCTGTGGTTTCTGTTAGAACTTTTCTACTTCTAACTACTGGTTCATAAATGAAAACGTTTGAAAATGGAATGCATCAACAGAACGGTGTTGGCAGTATAAAAATATCTACAGCACCTTGTATTACCGGGTGGTCTCCCATCCAAGTACTAACCAGGCCCAACACTGCTTAGCTTCCAAGATCAGATGAGATTGGGCGTATCCAGTGTGGTGTGGCTGTAGATGAGCTTTGTGGTTTCTGTTAAACCTTTTCTACTTCTAACTACTGGTTCATAAATGAATACGTTTGAAAATGGAATGCATCAACAGAACGGTGTTGGCAGTATAAAAATATCTACAGAACCTTGTATTCCCAGGTGGTCTCCCATCCAAGTACTAACCAGGCCCAACACTGCTTAGCTTCCAAGATCAGATGAGATTGGGCGTATCCAGTGTGGTGTGGCTGTAGATGAGCTTTGTGGTTTCTGTTAGAACTTTTCTACTTCTAACTACTGTTTCATAAATGAATACGTTTGAAAATGGAATGCATCAACAGAACGGTGTAGGCAGTATAAAAATATCTACAGCACCTTGTATTCCCAGGTGGTCTCCCATCCAAGTACTAACCAGGCCCAACACTGTTTAGCTTCCAAGATCAGATGAGATTGGGCGTATCCAGTGTGGTGTGGCTGTAGATGAGCTTTGTGGTTTCTGTTAGAACTTTTCTACTTCTAACTACTGGTTCATAAATGAATAAGTTTGAAAATGGAATGCATCAACAGAACGGTGTTGGCAGTATAAAAATATCTACAGCACCTTGTATTCCCAGGTGGTCTCCCATCCAAGTACTAACCAGGCCCAACACTGCTTAGCTTCCAAGATCAGATGAGATTGGGCGTATCCAGTGTGGTGTGGCTGTAGATGAGCTTTGTGGTTTCTGTTTGAACTTTTCTACTTCTAACTACTGGTTCATAAATGAATACGTTTGAAAATGGAATGCATCAACAGAACGGTGTTGGTAGTATAAAAATATCTACAGCACCTTGTATTCCCAGGTGGTCTCCCATCCAAGTACTAACCAGGCCCAACACTGCTTAGCTTCCAAGATCAGATGAGATTGGGCGTATCCAGTGTGGTGTGGCTGTAAATGAGCTCTGTGGTTTCTGTTAGAACTTTTCTACTTCTAACTACTGGTTCATAAATGAATACGTTTGAAAATGGAATGCATCAACAGAACGGTGTTGGCAGTATAAAAATATCTACAGCACCTTGTATTACCGGGTGGTCTCCCATCCAAGTACTAACCAGGCCCAACACTGCTTAGCTTCCAAGATCAGATGAGATTGGGCGTATCCAGTGTGGTGTTGCTGTAGATGAACTTTCTGGTTTCTGTTAGAACTTTTCTACGTCTAACTACTGTTTCATAAATGAATACGTTTGAAAATGGAATGCATCAACAGAACGGTGTTGGCAGTATAAAAATATCTACAGCACCTTGTATTCCCAGGTGGTCTCCCATCCAAGTACTAACCAGGCCCAACACTGCTTAGCTTCCAAGATCAGATGAGATTGGGCGTATCCAGTGTGGTGTGGCTGTAGATGAGCTTTGTGGTTTCTGTTAGAACTTTTCTACTTCTAACTACTGGTTCATAAATGAATACGTTTGAAAATGGAATGCATCAACAGAACGGTGTTGGCAGTATAAAAATATCTACAGCACCTTGTATTCCCAGGTGGTCTCCCATCCAAGTACTAACCAGACCCAACACTGCTTAGCTTCCAAGATCAGATGAGATTGGGCGTATCCAGTGTGGTGTTGCTGTAGATGAACTTTCTGGTTTCTGTTAGAACTTTTCTACTTCTAACTACTGGTTCATAAATGAATACATTTGAAAATTGAATGCATCAACAGAACGGTGTTGGCAGTATAAAAATATCTACAGCACCTTGTATTACCGGGTGGTCTCCCATCCAAGTACTAACCAGACCCAACACTGCTTAGCTTCCAAGATCAGATGAGATTGGGCGTATCCAGTGTGGTGTTGCTGTAGATGAACTTTCTGGTTTCTGTTAGAACTTTTCTACTTCTAACTACTGGTTCATAAATGAATACGTTTGAAAATGGAATGCATCAACAGAACGGTGTTGGCAGTATAAAAATATCTACAGCACCTTGTATTCCCAGGTGGTCTCCCATCCAAGTACTAACCAGGCCCAACACTGCTTAGCTTCCAAGATCAGATGAGATTGGGTGTATCCAGTGTGGTGTGGCTGTAGATGAGCTTTGTGGTTTCTGTTAGAACTTTTCTACTTCTAACTACTGGTTCATAAATGAATACGTTTGAAAATGGAATGCATCAACAGAACGGTGTTGGCAGTATAAAAATATCTACAGCACCTTGTATTCCCAGGTGGTCTCCCAACCAAGTACTAACCAGACCCAACACTGCTTAGCTTCCAAGATCAGATGAGATTGGGCGTATCCAGTGTGGTGTTGCTGTAGATGAGCTTAGTGGTTTCTGTTAGAACTTTTCTACTTCTAACTACTGGTTCATAAATGAAAACATTTGAAAATTGAATGCATCAACAGAACGGTGTTGGCAGTATAAAAATATCTACAGCACCTTGTATTCCTAGGTGGTCTCCCATGCAAGTACTAACCAGACCCAACACTGCTTAGCTTCCAAGATTAGATGAGATTGGGCGTATCCAGTGTGCTGTGGCTGTAGATGAGCTTTGTTGTTTCTGTTAGAACTTTTCTACTTCTAACTACTGGTTCATAAATGTATACGTTTGAAAATGGAATGCATCAACAGAACGGTGTTGGCAGTATAAAAATATCTACAGCACCTTGTATTACCGGGTGGTCTCCCATACAAGTACTAACCAGGCCCAACACTGCTTAGCTTCCAAGATCAGATGAGATTGGGCGTATCCAGTGTGGTGTGGCTGTAGATGAGCTTTGTGGTTTCTGTTAGAACTTTTCTACTTCTAACTACTGGTTCATAAATGAAAACGTTTGAAAATGGAATGCATCAACAGAACGGTGTTGGCAGTATAAAAATATCTACAGCACCTTGTATTCCCAGGTGGTCTCCCATCCACGTACTAACCAGGCCAACACTGCTTAGCTTCCAAGATTAGATGAGATTGGGCGTATCCAGTGTGGTGTGGCTGTAGATGAGCTTTGTGGTTTCTGTTAGAACTTTTCTACTTCTAACTACTGGTTCATAAATGAATACATTTGAAAATGGAATGTATCAACAGAACGGTGTTGGCAGTATAAAAATATCTACAGCACCTTGTATTCCCAGGTGGTCTCCCATCCAAGTACTAACCAGGCCCAACACTGCTTAGCTTGCAAGATCAGATGAGATTGGGCGTATCCAGTGTGGTGTGGCTGTAGATGAGCTTTATGGTTTCTATTAGAACTTTTCTACTTCTAACTACTGGTTCATAAATGAATACGTTTGAAAATGAAATGCATCAACAGAACGGTGTTGGCAGTATAAAAATATCTACAGCACCTTGTATTCCCAGGTGGTCTCCCATCCAAGTACTAACCAGGCCCAACACTGCTTAGCTTCCAAGATCAGATGAGATTGGGCGTATCCAGTGCGGTGTGGCTGTAGATGAGCTTTGTGGTTTCTGTTAGAACTTTTCTACTTCTAACTACTGGTTCATAAATGAATACGTTTGAAAATGGAATGCATCAACAGAACGGTGTTGGCAGTATAAAAATATCTACAGCACCTTGTATTCCCAGGTGGTCTCCCATCCAAGTACTAACCAGGCCCAACACTGCTTAGCTTCCAAGATCAGATGAGATTGGGCGTATCCAGTGTGGTGTGGCTGTAGATGAGCTGTGTGGTTTCTGTTAGAACTTTTCTACTTCTAACTACTGGTTCATAAATGAATACGTTTGAAAATGGAATGCATCAACAGAACGGTGTTGGCAGTATAAAAATATCTACAGCACCTTGTATTCCCAGGTGGTCTCCCATCCAAGTACTAACCAGACCCAACACTGCTTAGCTTCCAAGATCAGATGACATTGGGCGTATCCAGTGTGGTGTTGCTGTAGATGAACTTTCTGGTTTCTGTTAGAACTTTTCTACTTCTAACTACTGGTTCATAAATGAATACGTTTGAAAATGAAATGCATCAACAGAACGGTGTTGGCAGTATAAAAATATCTACAGCACCTTGTATTCCCAGGTGGTCTCCCATCCAAGTACTAACCAGGCACAAAACTGCTTAGCTTCCAAGATCAGATGAGATTGGGCGTATCCAGTGTGGTGTGGCTGTAGATGAGCTTTGTGTTTTCTGTTAGAACTTTTCTACTTGTAACTACTGGTTCATAAATGAATACATTTGAAAATGGAATGTATCAACAGAACGGTGTTGGCAGTATAAAAATATCTACAGCACCTTGTATTCCCAGGTGGTCTCCCATCCAAGTACTAACCAGGCCCAACACTGCTTAGCTTCCAAGATCAGATGACATTGGGCGTATCCAGTGTGGTGTGGCTGTAGATGAGCTTTGTGGTTTCTGTTAGAACTTTTCTACTTCTAACTACTGGTTCATAAATGAATACGTTTGAAAATGGAATGCATCAACAGAACGGTGTTGGCAGTATAAAAATATCTACAGCACCTTGTATTCCCAGGTGGTCTCCCATCCAAGTACTAACCAGACCCAACACTGCTTAGCTTCCAAGATCAGATGACATTGGGCGTATCCAGTGTGGTGTTGCTGTAGATGAACTTTCTGGTTTCTGTTAGAACTTTTCTACTTCTAACTACTGGTTCATAAATGAATACGTTTGAAAATGAAATGCATCAACAGAACGGTGTTGGCAGTATAAAAATATCTACAGCACCTTGTATTCCCAGGTGGTCTCCCATCCAAGTACTAACCAGGCACAAAACTGCTTAGCTTCCAAGATCAGATGAGATTGGGCGTATCCAGTGTGGTGTGGCTGTAGATGAGCTTTGTGGTTTCTGTTAGAACTTTTCTACTTTTAACTACTGGTTCATAAATGAATACATTTGAAAATGGAATGTATCAACAGAACGGTGTTGGCAGTATAAAAATATCTACAGCACCTTGTATTCCCAGGTGGTCTCCCATCCAAGTACTAACCAGGCCCAACACTGCTTAGCTTCCAAGATCAGATGAGATTGGGCGTATCCAGTGTGGTGTGGCTGTAGATGAGCTTTATGGTTTCTATTAGAACTTTTCTACTTCTAACTACTGGTTCATAAATGAATACGTTTGAAAATGAAATGCATCAACAGAACGGTGTTGGCAGTATAAAAATATCTACAGCACCTTGTATTCCCAGGTGGTCTCCCATCCAAGTACTAACCAGGCCCAACACTGCTTAGCGTCCAAGATCAGATGAGATTGGGCGTATCCAGTGCGGTGTGGCTGTAGATGAGCTTTGTGGTTTCTGTTAGAACTTTTCTACTTCTAACTACTGGTTCATAAATGAATACGTTTGAAAATGGAATGCATCAACAGAACGGTGTTGGCAGTATAAAAATATCTACAGCACCTTGTATTCCCAGGTGGTCTCCCATCCAAGTACTAACCAGGCCCAACACTGCTTAGCTTCCAAGATCAGATGAGATTGGGCGTATCCAGTGTGGTGTGGCTGTAGATGAGCTTTGTGGTTTCTGTTAGAACTTTTCTACTTCTAACTACTGGTTCATAAATGAATACGTTTGAAAATGGAATGCATCAACAGAACGGTGTTGGCAGTATAAAAATATCTACAGCACCTTGTATTCCCAGGTGGTCTCCCATCCAAGTACTAACCAGACCCAACACTGCTTAGCTTCCAAGATCAGATGACATTGGGCGTATCCAGTGTGGTGTTGCTGTAGATGAACTTTCTGGTTTCTGTTAGAACTTTTCTACTTCTAACTACTGGTTCATAAATGAATACATTTGAAAATTGAATGCATCAACAGAACGGTGTTGGCAGTATAAAAATATCTACAGCACCTTGTATTCCTAGGTGACCTCCCATCCAAGTACTAACCAGGCCCAACACTGCTTAGCTTCCAAGATCAGATGAGATTGGGCGTATCCAGTGTGGTGTGGCTGTAGATGAGCTTTATGGTTTCTGTTAGAACTTTTCTACTTCTAACTACTGGTTCATAAATGAAAACGTTTGAAAATGGAATGCATCAACAGACCGGTGTTGGCAGTATAAAAATATCTACAGCACCTTGTATTCCCAGGTGGTCTCCCATCCAAGTACTAACCAGGCCCAACACTGCTTAGCTTCCAAGATCAGATGAGATTGGGCGTATCCAGTGTGCTGTGGCTGGAGATGAGCTTTGTGGTTTCTGTTAGAACTTTTCTACTTCTAACTACTGGTTCATAAATGAAAACGTTTGAAAATGGAATGCATCAACAGAACGGTGTTGGCAGTATAAAAATATCTACAGCACCTTGTATTCCCAGGTGGTCTCCCATCCAAGTACTAACCAGGCCCAACACTGCTTAGCTTCCAAGATCAGATGAGATTGGGCGTATCCAGTGCGGTGTGGCTGTAGATGAGCTTTGTGGTTTCTGTTAGAACTTTTCTACTTCTAACTACTGGTTCATAAATGAATACGTTTGAAAATGGAATGCATCAACAGAACGGTGTTGGCAGTATAAAAATATCTACAGCACCTTGTATTCCCAGGTGGTCTCCCATCCAAGTACTAACCAGGCCCAACACTGCTTAGCTTCCAAGATCAGATGAGATTGGGCGTATCCAGTGTGGTGTGGCTGTAGATGAGCTTTGTGGTTTCTGTTAGAACTTTTCTACTTCTAACTACTGGTTCATAAATGAATACGTTTGAAAATGGAATGCATCAACAGAACGGTGTTGGCAGTATAAAAATATCTACAGCACCTTGTATTCCCAGGTGGTCTCCCATCCAAGTACTAACCAGACCCAACACTGCTTAGCTTCCAAGATCAGATGAGATTGGGCGTATCCAGTGTGGTGTTGCTGTAGATGAACTTTCTGGTTTCTGTTAGAACTTTTCTACTTCTAACTACTGGTTCATAAATGAATACATTTGAAAATTGAATGCATCAACAGAACGGTGTTGGCAGTATAAAAATATCTACAGCACCTTGTATTCCTAGGTGGTCTCCCATCCAAGTACTAACCAGGCCCAACACTGCTTAGCTTTCAAGATCAGATGAGATTGGGCGTATCCAGTGTGGTGTGGCTGTAGATGAGCTTTATGGTTTCTGTTAGAACTTTTCTACTTCTAACTACTGGTTCATAAATGAAAACATTTGAAAATGGAATGCATCAACAGACTGGTGTTGGCAGTATAAAA
This sequence comes from Pseudophryne corroboree, assembly GCF_028390025.1. Lineage (NCBI taxonomy): Eukaryota > Metazoa > Chordata > Amphibia > Anura > Myobatrachidae > Pseudophryne > Pseudophryne corroboree. Next base: position 112,791,322 of record NC_086446.1, on the reverse strand, counting down.
ATATCTACAGCACCTTGTATTCCCAGGTGGTCTCCCATCCAAGTACTAACCAGGCCCAACACTGCTTAGCTTCCAAGATCAGATGAGATTGGGTGTATCCAGTGTGCTGTGGCTGGAGATGAGCTTTGTGGTTTCTGTTAGAACTTTTCTACTTCTAACTACTGGTTCATAAATGAAAACGTTTGAAAATGGAATGCATCAACAGAACGGTGTTGGCAGTATAAAAATATCTACAGCACCTTGTATCACTGGGTGGTCTCCCATCCAAGTACTAATCAGACCCAACATTGCTTAGCTTCCAAGATCAGATGAGATTGGGCGTATCCAGTGTGGTGTGGCTGTAGATGAGCTTTGTAGTTTCTGTTAGAACTTTTCTACTTCTATCTACTTGTTCATAAATGAATACATTTGAAAATGGAATGCATCAACAGAACGGTGTTGGCAGTATAAAAATATCTACAGCACCTTGTATTCCCAGGTGGTCTCCCATCCAAGTACTAACCAGGCCCAACACTGCTTAGCTTCCAAGATCAGATGAGATTGGGCGTATCCAGTGTGGTGTTGCTGTAGATGAACTTTCTGGTTTCTGTTAGAACTTTTCTACTTCTAACTACTGGTTCATAAATGAATACGTTTTAAAATGGAATGCATCAACAGAACGGTGTTGGCAGTATAAAATTATCTACCGCACCTTGTATTCCCAGGTGGTCTCCCATACAAGTACTAACCAGGCCCAACACTGCTTAGCTTCCAAGATCAGATGAGATTGGGCATATCCAGTGTGGTGTGGCTGTAGAAGAGCTTTATGGTTTCTGTTAGTACTTTTCTACTTCTAACTACTGGTTCATAAATGAATACGTTTGAAAATGGAATGCATCAACAGAACGGTGTTGGTAGTATAAAAATATCTACAGCACCTTGTATTCCCAGGTGGTCTCCCATCCAAGTACTAACCAAGCCCAACATTGCTTAGCTTCCAAGATCAGATGAGATTGGGCGTATCCAGTGTGCTGTGGCTGCAGATGAGCTTTATGGTTTCTGTTAGAACTTTTCTACTTCTAACTACTGGTTCATAAATGAAAACGTTTGAAAATGGAATGCATCAACAGAACGGTGTTGGTAGTATAAAAATATCTACAGCACCTTGTATTCCCAGGTGGTCTCCCATCCAAGTACTAAACAGGCCCAACACTGCTTAGCTTCCAAGATCAGATGAGATTGGGCGTATCCAGTGTGGTGTGGCTGTAGATGAGCTTTGTGGTTTCTGTTAGAACTTTTCTACTTCTAACTACTGGTTCATAAATGAATACGTTTGAAAATGGAATGCATCAACAGAATGGTGTTGGCAGTATAAAAATATCTACAGCACCTTGTATTCCCAGGTGGTCTCCCATCCAAGTACTAACCAGGCCCAACACTGCTGAGCTTCCAAGATCAGATGAGATTGGGCGTATCCAGTGTGGCGTTGCTGTAGATGAACTTTCTGGTTTCTGTTAGAACTTTTCTACTTCTAACTACTGGTTCATAAATGAATACGTTTTAAAATGGAATGCATCAACAGAACGGTGTTGGCAGTATAAAAATATCTACAGCACCTTATATCCCCAGGTGGTCTCCCATCCAAGTACTAACCAGGCCCAACACTGCTTAGCTTCCAAGATCAGATGAGATTGGGCGTATCCAGTGTGGTATTGCTGTAGATGAACTTTCTGGTTTCTGTTAGAACTTTTCTACTTCTAACTACTGGTTCATAAATGAATACGTTTTAAAATGGAATGCATCAACAGAACGGTGTTGGCAGTATAAAAATATCTACAGCACCTTGTATCCCCAGGTGGTCTCCCATCCAAGTACTAACCAGGCCCAACACTGCTTAGCTTCCAAGATCAGATGAGATTGGGCATATCCAGTGTGGTGTGGCTGTAGATGAGCTTTGTGGTTTCTGTTAGAACTTTTCTACTTCTAACTACTGGTTCATAGATGAATACGTTTGAAAATGGAATGCATCAACAGAACGGTGTTGGCAGTATAAAAATATCTACAGCACCTTGTATTCCCAGGTGGTCTCCCATCCAAGTACTAACCAGGCCCAACACTGCTTAGCTTCCAAGATCAGATGAGATTGGGCGTATCCAGTGTGGTGTGGCTGTAGATGAGCTTTGTGGTTTCTGTTAGAACTTTTCTACTTACTAACTACTGGTTCATAAATGAATAGGTTTGAAAATGGAATGCATCAACAGAACGTTGTTGGCAGTATAAAAATATCTACAGCACCTTGTATTCCCAGGTGGTCTCCCATGCAAGTACTAACCAGGCCCAACACTGCTTAGCTTCCAAGATCATATGAGATTGGGCGTATCCAGTATGGTGTTGCTGTAGATGAACTTTCTGGTTTCTGTTAGAACTTTTCTACCTCTAACTACTGGTTCATAAATGAATAAGTTTTAAAATGGAATGCATCAACAGAACGGTGTTGGCAGTATAAAATTATCTACAGCACCTTGTATTCCCAGGTGGTCTCCCATCCAAGTACTAACCAGGCCCAACACTGCTTAGCTTCCAAGATCAGATGAGATTGGGCGTATCCAGTGTGGTGTGGCTGTAGAAGAGCTTTATGGTTTCAGTTAGTACTTTTCTACTTCTAACTACTGGTTCATAAATAAATAAGTTTGAAAATGGAATGCATCAACAGAACGGTGTTGGTAGTATAAAAATTTCTACAGCACCTTGTATTCCCAGGTGGTCTCCCATCCAAGTACTAACCAGGCCCAACACTGCTTAGCTTCCTAGATCAGATGAGATTGGGCGTATCCAGTGTGGTGTGGCTGTAGATGAGCTTTGTCGTTTCTGTTAGAACTTTTCTACTTCTAACTACTGGTTCATAAATGAATATGTTTGAAAATGGAATGCATCAACAGAACGGTGTTGGTAGTATAAAAATATCTACAGCACCTTGTATTCCCAGGTGGTCTCCCATCCAAGTACTAACCAGGCCCAACACTGTTTAGCTTCCAAGATCAGATGAGATTGGGCGTATCCAGTGTGGTGTGGCTGTAGATGAGCTTTGTAGTTTCTGTTAGAACTTTTCTACTTCTAACTACTGGTTCATAAATGAATAGGTTTGAAAATGGAATGCATCAACAGAACGGTGTTGGCAGTATAAAAATTATCTACAGCACCTACGTATTCCCAGGTGGTCTCCCATCCAAGTACTAACCAGACCCAACACTGCTTAGTTTCCAAGATCAGATGAGATTGGGCATATCCAGTGTGGTGTGGCTGTAGAAGAGCTTTATGGTTTCTGTTAGTACTTTTCTACTTCTAACTACTGGTTCATAAATGAATACGTTTGAAAATGGAATGCATCAACAGAACGGTGTTGGTAGTACAAAAATATCTACAGCACCTTGTATTCCCAGGTGGTCTCCCATCCAAGTACTAACCAGGCCCAACACTGCTTAGCTTCCAAGATCAGATGAGATTGGGCATATCCAGTGTGGTGTGGCTATAGAAGAGCTTTATGGTTTCTGTTAGTACTTTTCTACTTCTAACTACTGGTTCATAAATGAATAAGTTTGAAAATGGAATGCATCAACAGAACGGTGTTGGTAGTACAAAAATATCTACAGCACCTTGTATTCCCAGGTGGTCTCCCATCCAAGTACTAACCAGGCCCAACACTGCTTAGCTTCCAAGATCAGATGAGATTGGGCATATCCAGTGTGGTGTGGCTATAGAAGAGCTTTATGGTTTCTGTTAGTACTTTTCTACTTCTAACTACTAGTTCATAAATGAATAAGTTTGAAAATGGAATGCATCAATAGAACGGTGTTGGTAGTATAAAAATATCTACAGCACCTTGTATTCCCAGGTGGTCTCCCATCCAAGTACTAACCAGGCCCAACACTGCTTAGCTTCCAAGATCAGATGAGATTGGGCGTACCCAGTGTGGTGTGGCTGTAGATGAGCTTTGTGGTTTCTGTTTGTACTTTTCTACTTCTAACTACTGGTTCATAAATGAATACATTTGAAAATTGAATGCATCAACAGAACGGTGTTGGCAGTATAAAAATATCTACAGCACCTTGTATTCCCAGGTGGTCTCCCATCCAAGTACTAACCAGACCCAACACTGCTTAGCTTCCAAGATCAGATGAGATTGGGCATATCCAGTGTGGTGTGGCTGTAGATGACCTATATGGTTTCTGTTAGTATTTTTCTACTTCTAACTACTGGTTCATAAATGAATATGTTTGAAAATGGAATGCATCAACAGAACGGTGTACGTAGTATAAAAATATCTACAGCACCTTGTATTCCCAGGTGGTCTCCCATCCAAGTACTAACCAGGCCCAACACTGCTTAGCTTCCAAGATCAGATGAGATTGGGCGTATCCAGTGTGGTGTGGATGTAGAAGAGCTTTATGGTTTCTGTTAGTACTTTTCTACTTCTAACTACTGGTTCATAAATGAATACGTTTGAAAATGGAATGCATCAACAGAACGGTGTACGTAGTATAAAAATATCTACAGCACCTTGTATTCCCAGGTGGTCTCCCATCCAAATACTAACCAGGCCCAACACTGCTTAGCTTCCAAGATCAGATGAGATTGGGCGTATCCAGTGTGGTGTGGCTGTAGATGAGCTTTGCAGTTTCTGTTAGAACTTTTCTACTTCTAACTACTGGTTCATAAATGAATACATTTGAAAATGGAATGCATCAACAGAACGGTGTTGGCAGTATAAAAATATCTACAGCACCTTGTATTCCCAGGTGGTCTCCCATCCAAGTACTAACCAGGCCCAACACTGCTTAGCTTCCAAGATCAGATGAGATTGGGCGTATCCAGTGTGGTGTGGCTGTAGATGAGCTTTGTGGTTTCTGTTAGAACTTTTCTACTTCTAACTACTGGTTCATAAATGAATAGGTTTGAAAATGGAATGCATCAACAGAACGTTGTTGGCAGTATAAAAATATCTACAGCACCTTGTATTCCCAGGTGGTCTCCCATGCAAGTACTAACCAGGCCCAACACTGCTTAGCTTCCAAGATCAGATGAGATTGGGCGTATCCAGTGTGGTGTTGCTGTAGATGAACTTTCTGGTTTCTGTTAGAACTTTTGTACCTCTAACTACTGGTTCATAAATGAATAAGTTTTAAAATGGAATGCATCAACAGAACGGTGTTGGCAGTATAAAATTATCTACAGCACCTAGTATTCCCAGGTGGTCTCCCATCCAAGTACTAACCAGGCCCAACACTGCTTAGCTTCCAAGATCAGATGAGATTGGGCGTATCCAGTGTGGTGTGGCTGTAGATGAGCTTTGTGGTTTCTGTTAGAACTTTTCTACTTCTAACTACTGGTTCATAAATGAATAGGTTTGAAAATGGAATGCATCAACAGAACGTTGTTGGCAGTATAAAAATATCTACAGCACCTTGTATTCCCAGGTGGTCTCCCATCCAAGTACTAACCAGGCCCAACACTGCTTAGCTTCCAAGATCAGATGAGATTGGGCATATCCAGTGTGGTGTGGCTATAGAAGAGCTTTATGGTTTCTGTTAGTACTTTTCTACTTCTAACTACTGGTTCATAAATGAATAAGTTTGAAAATGGAATGCATCAACAGAACGGTGTTGGTAGTATAAAAATATCTACAGCACCTTGTATTCCCAGGTGGTCTCCCATCCAAGTACTAACCAGGCCCAACACTGCTTAGCTTCCAAGATCAGATGAGATTGGGAGTATCCAGTGTGGTGTGGCTGTAGATGAGCTTTGTGGTTTCTGTTTGTACTTTTCTACTTCTAACTACTGGTTCATAAATGAATACATTTGAAAATTGAATGCATCAACAGAACGGTGTTGGCAGTATAAAAATATCTACAGCACCTTGTATTCCCAGGTGGTCTCCCATCCAAGTACTAACCAGACCCAACACTGCTTAGCTTCCAAGATCAGATGAGATTGGGCATATCCAGTGTGGTGTGGCTGTAGATGACCTATATGGTTTCTGTTAGTACTTTTCTACTTCTAACTACTGGTTCATAAATGAATATGTTTGAAAATGGAATGCATCAACAGAACGGTGTACGTAGTATAAAAATATCTACAGCACCTTGTATTCCCAGGTGGTCTCCCATCCAAGTACTAACCAGGCCCAACACTGCTTAGCTTCCAAGATCAGATGAGATTGGGCGTATCCAGTGTGGTGTGGATGTAGAAGAGCTTTATGGTTTCTGTTAGTACTTTTCTACTTCTAACTACTGGTTCATAAATGAATACGTTTGAAAATGGAATGCATCAACAGAACGGTGTACGTAGTATAAAAATATCTACAGCACCTTGTATTCCCAGGTGGTCTCCCATCCAAATACTAACCAGGCCCAACACTGCTTAGCTTCCAAGATCAGATGAGATTGGGCATATCCAGTGTGGTGTGGCTGTAGATGAGATTTGCAGTTTCTGTTAGAACTTTTCTACTTCTAACTACTGGTTCATAAATGAATACATTTGAAAATGGAATGCATCAACAGAACGGTGTTGGCAGTATAAAAATATCTACAGCACCTTGTATTCCCAGGTGGTCTCCCATCCAAGTACTAACCAGGCCCAACACTGCTTAGCTTCCAAGATCAGATGAGATTGGGCGTATCCAGTGTGGTGTGGCTGTAGATGAGCTTTGTGGTTTCTGTTAGAACTTTTCTACTTCTAACTACTGGTTCATAAATGAATAGGTTTGAAAATGGAATGCATCAACAGAACGTTGTTGGCAGTATAAAAATATCTACAGCACCTTGTATTCCCAGGTGGTCTCCCATGCAAGTACTAACCAGGCCCAACACTGCTTAGCTTCCAAGATCAGATGAGATTGGGCGTATCCAGTGTGGTGTTGCTGTAGATGAACTTTCTGGTTTCTGTTAGAACTTTTCTACCTCTAACTACTGGTTCATAAATGAATAAGTTTTAAAATGGAATGCATCAACAGAACGGTGTTGGCAGTATAAAATTATCTACAGCACCTAGTATTCCCAGGTGGTCTCCCATCTAAGTACTAACCAGGCCCAACACTGCTTAGCTTCCTAGATCAGATGAGATTGGGCGTATCCAGTGTTGTGTGGCTGTAGATGAGCTTTGTGGTTTCTGTTAGAACTTTTCTACTTCTAACTACTGGTTCATAAATGAATAGGTTTGAAAATGGAATGCATCAACAGAACGGTGTTGGCAGTATAAAAATATCTACAGCACCTACGTATTCCCAGGTGGTCTCCCATCCAAGTACTAACCAGACCCAACACTGCTTAGCTTCCAAGATCAGATGAGATTGGGCATATCCAGTGTGGTGTGGCTGTAGAAGAGCTTTATGGTTTCTGTTAGTACTTTTCTACTTCTAACTACTGGTTCATAAATGAATACGTTTGAAAATGGAATGCATCAACAGAACGGTGTTGGTAGTACAAAAATATCTACAGCACCTTGTATTCCCGGGTGGTCTCCCATCCAAGTACTAACCAGGCCCAACACTGCTTAGCTTCCAAGATCAGATGAGATTGGGCGTATCCAGTGTGGTGTGGCTGTAGATAAGCTTTGTGGTTTCTGTTAGAACTTTTCTACTTCTAACTACTGGTTCATACATGAATACGTTTGAAAATGGAATGCATCAACAGAACGGTGTACGTAGTATAAAAATATCTACAGCACCTTGTATTCCCAGGTGGTCTCCCATCCAAGTACTAACCAGGCCCAACACTGCTTAGCTTCCAAGATCAGATGAGATTGGGCGTATCCAGTGTGGTGTGGCTGTAGATGAGCTTTGTGGTTTCTGTTTGAACTTTTCTACATCTAACTACTGGTTCATAAATGAATACATTTGAAAACTGAATACATCAACAGAACGGTGTTGGCAGTATAAAAATATCTACAGCACCTTGTATTCCCAGGTGGTCTCCCATCCAAGTACTAACCAGACCCAACACTGCTTAGCTTCCAAGATCAGATGAGATTGGGCGTATCCAGTGTGGTGTGGCTGTAGATGAGCTTTATGGTTTCTGTTAGAACTTTTCTACTTCTAACTACTGGTTCATAAATGAATACGTTTGAAAATGGAAAGCATCAACAGAACGGTGTACGTAGTATAAAAATATCTACAGCACCTTGTTTTCCCAGGTGGTCTCCCATCCAAGTACTAATCAGGCCCAACACTGCTTAGCTTCCTAGATCACATGAGATTGGGCGTATCCAGTGTGGTGTGGCTGTAGATAAGCTTTGTGGTTTCTGTTAGAACTTTTCTACTTCTAACTACTGGTTCATAAATGAATACGTTTGAAAATGGAATGCATCAACAGAACGGTGTTGGCAGTATAAAAATATCTACAGCACCTATGTATTCCCAGGTGGTCTCCCATCCAAGTACTGACCAGGACCAACACTGATTGGCTTTCAAGATCAGATGAGATTGGGCATATCCAGTGTGGTGTGGCTGTAGAAGAGCTTTATGGTTTCTGTTAGTACTTTTCTACTTCTAACTACTGGTTCATAAATGAATACGTTTGAAAATGGAATGCATCAACAGAACGGTGTTGATAGTATAAAAATATCTACAGCACCTTGTATTCTCAGGTGGTATCCCATCCAAGTACTAACCAGGCCCAACACTGCTTAGCTTCCAAGATCAGATGAGATTGGGTGTATCCAGTGTGGTGTTGCTGTAGATGAACTTTCTGGTTTCTGTTAGAACTTTTCTACTTCTAACTACTGGTTCATAAATGAATACATTTTAAAATGGAATGCATCAACAGAACGGTGTTGGCAGTATAAAATTATCTACAGCACCTTGTATTCCCAGGTGGTCTCCCATCCAAGTACTAACCAGGACCAACACTGCTTAGCTTCCAAGATCAGATGAGATTGGGCATATCCAGTGTGGTGTGGCTGTAGATGAGCTTTGTAGTTTCTGTTATAACTTTTCTACTTCTAACTACTGGTTCATAAATGAATACGTTTGAAAATGGAATGCATCAACAGAACGGTGTTGGCAGTATAAAAATATCTACAGCACCTTGTATTCCCAGGTGGTCTCCCATCCAATTACTAACCAGGCCCAACACTGCTTAGCTTCCAAGATCAGATGAGATTGGGCATATCCAGTGTGGTGTGGCTGTAGAAGAGCTTTATGGTTTCTGTTAGTACTTTTCTACTTCTAACTACTGGTTCATAAATGAATACGTTTGAAAATGGAATGCATCAACAGAACGGTGTTGGTAGTTCAAAAATATCTACAGCACCTTGTATTCCCAGGTGGTCTCCCATCCAAGTACTAACCAGGCCCAACACTGCTTAGCTTCCAAGATCAGATGAGATTGGGCATATCCAGTGTGGTGTGGCTATAGAAGAGCTTTATGGTTTCTGTTAGTACTTTTCTACTTCTAACTACTGGTTCATAAATGAATAAGTTTGAAAATGGAATGCATCAACAGAACGGTGTTGGTAGTACAAAAATATCTACAGCACCTTGTATTCCCAGGTGGTCTCCCATCCAAGTACTAACCAGGCCAAACACTGCTTAGCTTCCAAGATCAGATGAGATTGGGCATATCCAGTGTGGTGTGGCTATAGAAGAGCTTTATGGTTTCTGTTAGTACTTTTCTACTTCTAACTACTGGTTCATAAATGAATAAGTTTGAAAATGGAATGCATCAACAGAACGGTGTTGGTAGTATAAAAATATCTACAGCACCTTGTATTCCCAGGTGGTCTCCCATCCAAGTACTAACCAGGCCCAACACTGCTTAGCTTCCAAGATCAGATGAGATTGGGCGTATCCAGTGTGGTGTGGCTGTAGATGAGCTTTGTGGTTTCTGTTTGAACTTTTCTACTTCTAACTACTGGTTCACAAATGAATACATTTGAAAATTGAATGCATCAACAGAACGGTGTTGGCAGTATAAAAATATCTACAGCACCTTGTATTCCCAGGTGGTCTCCCATCCAAGTACTAACCAGACCCAACACTGCTTAGCTTCCAAGATCAGATGAGATTGGGCATATCCAGTGTGGTGTGGCTGTAGATGACCTATATGGTTTCTGTTAGTACTTTTCTACTTCTAACTACTGGTTCATAAATGAATATGTTTGAAAATGGAATGCATCAACAGAACGGTGTACGTAGTATAAAAATATCTACAGCACCTTGTATTCCCAGGTGGTCTCCCATCCAAGTACTAACCAGGCCCAACACTGCTTAGCTTCCAAGATCAGATG
>NC_086446.1:112773562-112776062 GCF_028390025.1 Pseudophryne corroboree | reverse complement strand
TGGCTGTAGAAGAGCTTTATGGTTTCTGTTAGTACTTTTCTACTTCTAACTACTGGTTCATAAATGAATACGTTTGAAAATGGAATGCATCAACAGAACGGTGTTGGTAGTACAAAAATATCTACAGCACCTTGTATTCCCAGGTGGTCTCCCATCCAAGTACTAACCAGGCCCAACACTGCTTAGCTTCCAAGATCAGATGAGATTGGGCATATCCAGTGTGGTGTGGCTATAGAAGAGCTTTATGGTTTCTGTTAGTACTTTTCTACTTCTAACTACTGGTTCATAAATGAATAAGTTTGAAAATGGAATGCATCAACAGAACGGTGTTGGTAGTACAAAAATATCTACAGCACCTTGTATTCCCAGGTGGTCTCCCATCCAAGTACTAACCAGGCCCAACACTGCTTAGCTTCCAAGATCAGATGAGATTGGGCATATCCAGTGTGGTGTGGCTATAGAAGAGCTTTATGGTTTCTGTTAGTACTTTTCTACTTCTAACTACTGGTTCATAAATGAATAAGTTTGAAAATGGAATGCATCAACAGAACGGTGTTGGTAGTATAAAAATATCTACAGCACCTTGTATTCCCAGGTGGTCTCCAATCCAAGTACTAACCAGGCCCAACACTGCTTAGCTTCCAAGATCAGATGAGATTGGGCGTATCCAGTGTGGTGTGGCTGTAGATGAGCTTTGTGGTTTCTGTTTGAACTTTTCTACTTCTAACTACTGGTTCATAAATGAATACATTTGAAAATTGAATGCATCAACAGAACGGTGTTGGCAGTATAAAAATATCTACAGCACCTTGTATTCCCAGGTGGTCTCCCATCCAAGTACTAACCAGACCCAACACTGCTTAGCTTCCAAGATCAGATGAGATTGGGCATATCCAGTGTGGTGTGGCTGTAGATGACCTATGTGGTTTCTGTTAGTACTTTTCTACTTCTAACTACTGGTTCATAAATGAATACGTTTGAAAATTGAATGCATCAACAGAACGGTGTACGTAGTATAAAAATATCTACAGCACCTTGTATTCCCAGGTGGTCTCCCATCCAAGTACTAACCAGGCCCAACACTGCTTAGCTTCCAAGATCAGATGAGATTGGGCGTATCCAGTGTGGTGTGGCTGTAGAAGAGCTTTATGGTTTCTGTTAGTACTTTTCTACTTCTAACTACTGGTTCATAAATGAATACGTTTGAAAATGGAATGCATCAACAGAACGGTGTACGTAGTATAAAAATATCTACAGCACCTTGTATTCCCAGGTGGTCTCCCATCCAAGTACTAACCAGGCCCAACACTGCTTAGCTTACTAGATCAGATGAGATTGGGCGTATCCAGTGTGCTGTGGCTGTAGATGAGCTTTGCAGTTTCTGTTAGAACTTTTCTACTTCTAACTACTGGTTCATAAATGAATACATTTGAAAATGGAATGCATCAACAGAACGGTGTTGGCAGTATAAAAATATCTACAGCACCTTGTATTCCCAGGTGGTCTCCCATCCAAGTACTAACCAGGCCCAACACTGCTTAGCTTCCAAGATCAGATGAGATTGGGCGTATCCAGTGTGGTGTGGCTATAGATGAGCTTTGTGGTTTCTGTTAGAACTTTTCTACTTCTAACTACTGGTTCATAAATGAATATGTTTGAAAATGGAATGCATCAACAGAACGTTGTTGGCAGTATAAAAATATCTACAGCACCTTGTATTCCCAGGTGGTCTCCCATGCAAGTACTAACCAGGCCCAACACTGCTTAGCTTCCAAGATCAGATGAGATTGGGCGTATCCAGTGTGGTGTTGCTGTAGATGAACTTTCTGGTTTCTGTTAGAACTTTTCTACCTCTAACTACTGGTTCATAAATGAATAAGTTTTAAAATGGAATGCATCAACAGAACGGTGTTGGCAGTATAAAATTATCTACAGCACCTAGTATTCCCAGGTGGTCTCCCATCCAAGTACTAACCAGGCCCAACACTGCTTAGCTTCCAAGATCAGATGAGATTGGGCGTGTCCAGTGTGGTGTGGCTGTAGAAGAGTTTTATGGTTTCTGTTAGTACTATTCTACTTCTAACTACTGGTTCATAAATGAATAAGTTTGAAAATGGAATGCATCAACAGAACGGTGTTGGTAGTATAAAAATTTCTACAGCACCTTGTATTCCCAGGTGGTCTCCCATCCAAGTACTAACCAGGCCCAACACTGCTTAGCTTCCTAGATCAGATGAGATTGGGCGTATCCAGTGTGGTGTGGCTGTAGATGAGCTTTGTCGTTTCTGTTAGAACTTTTCTACTTCTAACTACTGGTTTATATATGAATATGTTTGAAAATGGAATGCATCAACAGAACGGTGTTGGTAGTATAAAAATATCTACAGCACCTTGTATTCCCAGGTGGTCTCCCATCCAAGTACTAACCAGGACCAACACTGCTTAGCTTCCAAGATCAGATGAGATTTGGCGTATCCAGTGTGGTGTGGCTGTAGAAGAG
>NC_086446.1:112768562-112771062 GCF_028390025.1 Pseudophryne corroboree | reverse complement strand
GTTAGTACTTTTCTACTTCTAACTACTGGTTCATAAATGAATACGTTTGAAAATTGAATGCATCAACAGAACGGTGTACGTAGTATAAAAATATCTACAGCACCTTGTATTCCCAGGTGGTCTCCCATCCAAGTACTAACCAGGCCCAACACTGCTTAGCTTCCAAGATCAGATGAGATTGGGCGTATCCAGTGTGGTGTGGCTGTAGAAGAGCTTTATGGTTTCTGTTAGTACTTTTCTACTTCTAACTACTGGTTCATAAATGAATACGTTTGAAAATGGAATGCATCAACAGAACGGTGTACGTAGTATAAAAATATCTACAGCACCTTGTATTCCCAGGTGGTCTCCCATCCAAGTACTAACCAGGCCCAACACTGCTTAGCTTACTAGATCAGATGAGATTGGGCGTATCCAGTGTGCTGTGGCTGTAGATGAGCTTTGCAGTTTCTGTTAGAACTTTTCTACTTCTAACTACTGGTTCATAAATGAATACATTTGAAAATGGAATGCATCAACAGAACGGTGTTGGCAGTATAAAAATATCTACAGCACCTTGTATTCCCAGGTGGTCTCCCATCCAAGTACTAACCAGGCCCAACACTGCTTAGCTTCCAAGATCAGATGAGATTGGGCGTATCCAGTGTGGTGTGGCTATAGATGAGCTTTGTGGTTTCTGTTAGAACTTTTCTACTTCTAACTACTGGTTCATAAATGAATAGGTTTGAAAATGGAATGCATCAACAGAACGTTGTTGGCAGTATAAAAATATCTACAGCACCTTGTATTCCCAGGTGGTCTCCCATGCAAGTACTAACCAGGCCCAACACTGCTTAGCTTCCAAGATCAGATGAGATTGGGCGTATCCAGTGTGGTGTTGCTGTAGATGAACTTTCTGGTTTCTGTTAGAACTTTTCTACCTCTAACTACTGGTTCATAAATGAATAAGTTTTAAAATGGAATGCATCAACAGAACGGTGTTGGCAGTATAAAATTATCTACAGCACCTAGTATTCCCAGGTGGTCTCCCATCCAAGTACTAACCAGGCCCAACACTGCTTAGCTTCCAAGATCAGATGAGATTGGGCGTGTCCAGTGTGGTGTGGCTGTAGAAGAGTTTTATGGTTTCTGTTAGTACTATTCTACTTCTAACTACTGGTTCATAAATGAATAAGTTTGAAAATGGAATGCATCAACAGAACGGTGTTGGTAGTATAAAAATTTCTACAGCACCTTGTATTCCCAGGTGGTCTCCCATCCAAGTACTAACCAGGCCCAACACTGCTTAGCTTCCTAGATCAGATGAGATTGGGCGTATCCAGTGTGGTGTGGCTGTAGATGAGCTTTGTCGTTTCTGTTAGAACTTTTCTACTTCTAACTACTGGTTTATATATGAATATGTTTGAAAATGGAATGCATCAACAGAACGGTGTTGGTAGTATAAAAATATCTACAGCACCTTGTATTCCCAGGTGGTCTCCCATCCAAGTACTAACCAGGCCCAACACTGCTTAGCTTCCAAGATCAGATGAGATTGGGCGTATCCAGTGTGGTGTGACTGTAGATGAGCTTTGTGGTTTCTGTTAGAACTTTTCTACTTCTAACTACTGGTTCATAAATGAATAGGTTTGAAAATGGAATGCATCAACAGAACGTTGTTGGCAGTATAAAAATATCTACAGCACCTTGTATTCCCAGGTGGTCTCCCATGCAAGTACTAACCAGGCCCAACACTGCTTAGCTTCCAAGATCAGATGAGATTGGGCGTATCCAGTGTGGTGTTGCTGTAGATGAACTTTCTGGTTTCTGTTAGAACTTTTCGACCTCTAACTACTGGTTCATAAATGAATAAGTTTTAAAATGGAATGCATCAACAGAACGGTGTTGGCAGTATAAAATTATCTACAGCACCTAGTATTCCCAGGTGGTCTCCCATCCAAGTACTAACCAGGCCCAACACTGCTTAGCTTCCAAGATCAGATGAGATTTGGCGTATCCAGTGTGGTGTGGCTGTAGAAGAGTTTTATGGTTTCTGTTAGTACTATTCTACTTCTAACTACTGGTTCATAAATGAATAAGTTTGAAAATGGAATGCATCAACAGAACGGTGTTGGTAGTATAAAAATTTCTACAGCACCTTGTATTCCCAGGTGGTCTCCCATCCAAGTACTAACCAGGCCCAACACTGCTTAGCTTCCTAGATCAGATGAGATTGGGCGTATCCAGTGTGGTGTGGCTGTAGATGAGCTTTGTCGTTTCTGTTAGAACTTTTCTACTTCTAACTACTGGTTTATAAATGAATATGTTTGAAAATGGAATGCATCAACAGAACGGTGTTGGTAGTATAAAAATATCTGCAGCACCTTGTATTCCCAGGTGGTCTCCCATCTAAGTACTAACCAGGCCCAACACTGTTTAGCTTCCAAGATCAGATGAGATTGGGCGTATCGAGTGTGGTGTGGCTGTAGATGAGCTTTGCAGTTTCTGTTAGAACTTTTCT